>NC_090388.1:23920478-24221084 GCF_036365525.1 Heterodontus francisci | reverse complement strand
CGAATTCATGCATTATCCCAAAGATCTATCTTAGACTATACAATATATCACAATGCTGCTGTGAGTCTGTTTATATATTTCATCTGCATTTTTAAGTTTTTTCTGATTTTGCAATCATCCATAACAACAATCGTTTTGATATAAGCTAAAGTGCTTGGAAATTGCTCAACAGTTCAATTCACATTTTGTTCATGTTTACTATTTTCAAATAGGCCAAGGTGGTAAGCAACTACTTAACTTTGGGTAAACTTACCTTCTCTCTCCACTTGTGACATAGGAGCTCCGAAAGAAGCCTAGCAGTTCATCTGCTATATTGGCACTGTATTTTATTTTTACAGTGTAACATTTCTGTGCCTTCAGCTCTCTGGTCAACATAATCACTAAAACTTGGTTCTGAGGATATAAGAAATATTTTCTAATCCCAAGATGGTCAGAGCTGTTTGCAACAGTAACTTCTGCCCCTTCAACCAGCAGCTTGTCTGCATGCAGCACTATGTATTTAGTAGAGCTCACACAAAGCATCCAAATGCTGACTTCTCCAGAGAAAGTAAAGTTGTCCATGAAAGCTGTTATGTTCAGATCGTAATTATAGGGTTTTACAGAAGCGGGCAGTCTCAGCTGTGCCCATGGCTTTCCAGCAGTTTTACTATGATTGGGGTTGCTGAGGCTCTCTTTAGTCTGGTTGAACTTGGCCCCATGATGCACAGTGGCATTCACTACCCTGTTGCTGCTGTCATTAGCACACTCCTCAAACTTGACACTCAGAAGCACTGCTATGATTGTGACTATGATAAGACCCAAGATGGAAATGGCAAAACCCAGTACAAGTCTCCTGTGCACGGTGATATGTCTTTCAGTGGTCCTCGGTCGAACCACCACAGAGTCGGCCCACTGGTCAGACAATCCCCTTCCATTCCTCATGGAGTCTTCTTCTATTACCATCTGTGTGAAAGACATGTTTTTGTCTCGTTTATCCTCCAAAGCCATCACACTTGTGACTGCTAGTCTTTAAAAAGGCGCGGGTTACAAGAAAGAAAATAGTGAAATAAGTGCCTCCTTGTTTTTGACAGTCTAATTCCAATGTTCTGAAGAGAAGCAGGTCTTTGCTCTGACTGAGAAAAAAATCCAATCTTCTGTCAATGGAGGTTTTCTTTAATTGCATTTAATATTGTCTGAAAAACTAAATGTAAAAGAGATTGTATTCTCTCCGTTAAAAGAAAGGCTGTTTGTCAGGCAGCAAATCACATGCCACTTGTCACCTTCTCCTGCAGGTCCATGTTTTCAGATATTTACGGCTCAGTTTTTTAAAAGGAATACTCTTCTGATGAAAGATCTGGCCTTTGCTGTGGGTAGCACTGGTGGCTGTTGGCAGTGGCAAATCACCATTTCCACTGCCTTGGCATCTAGTGTGAGTGGAAAAATCTGAAGCTGAATAATCAAAATTCCACGGTCCAACACGTTCCTGGTCAACCTTCCTGAGAAAAATGCAGATCACCAAAGCAACAGCTATCACATCTTTGCAACCTGTTAAAGAAGAGAGATTCAGTTAAGGGTATGGACATGAGGCTCCAGCAAAAGACCCTGATAACAGTGGGAGATCATATTCGGAGAGCTTGGCAAACTGACATCTCATAAGGCAAAAGCAAAATACTGCGGATGCTGGAAATCTGAAACAAAAACAAGAAATGCTGGAATCACTCAGCAGGTCTGGCAGCATCTGTGGAAAGAGAAGCAGAGTTAACGTTTCGGGTCAGTGACCCTTCTTCGGAACTCAAGTTCCGAAGAAGGGTCACTGACCCGTTGACCCGAAACGTTAACTCTGCTTCTCTTTCCACAGATGCTGCCAGACCTGCTGAGTGATTCCAGCATTTCTTGTTTTTATCTCATAAGGCAGCCTTGCTGCAGGTTGGTACCAAAACCACTTTCTGGTAACGCTCATATTTAATAATAAATCATCGATTCTAACTAAGTTCAAGCAGCACTCCTTCAGATTCTACTCCTCCCAAAAACTAAAAGAAAATAGTAAATGTAACGACTTGCAATTCTGCGAAACAAAACTTGAACCGGCTAATACCATCTTAAAGGTAACATGGTTTTTTGGTATCTGATTAAAATGCACACATAAGCATATCATAAAAATAAATCGTAATAGCAGTAAAATCACTGAAAACCTGGTTACTGCTAGTGAGCCCTGTACATGTTAACACACTGGTACAGTCAGGTTCGGTGATCTTCTTAAGATGAATCAAAGCAAGAGATACTGTCCCAAGATAAAATGCTTCTGTATGGTCGGGGTCCCGACTCAAGTCTGATTCTCTTACTACACGACAGTGCGAGATTACGTGGCTAACAGCTCCTTATTAATTTTTCATAATATATATTTAATATACTATATTTAAACAACCCTGAGTAAATTCCATATATACATAATATATGTGGAATATAGATGTACTTTAAAAAGTCTCAAAAACCGTTCACCATTGCTGCCTGGGGATCCCTGGAGAAGTGCTAGTAAAGAGAGAGCGATGTGTGTTCTTGGTTGTGAGTAGGCAGGTTGAGGAAGAAGTTTCCGCTCGCTTGCAGTCCTGGCTGCGCTCTCTGCCTTTGCTCCGTGGTCCCGCTGCAAACACTGGTGCCCGGGAGAAGAGCGAGGATGATCGACAAGTGATCGGAGCGCCCACAAGCGGCACTTGTCTGCCTGCACCTCCCCAAGCCAGCCGCCCACATCCATACAGGGCGATTGGAACATTTCCCCCCGCACCCCCCCTCCCACTCACCCATTCAGTTTGTGCAATTACAAATCTGCTGCAGTTGTATATTTTTAACATGTTGGAAATGCGCCCCCCCCCCCAGAAACCGCTTATATTAAAACATCGTTAATAAATGAGTTTTTCAACTTGCAAAAGAAGCTGCAAACGCTACTTAATTCATTTAGCATGTGTGTCATTCGTCCCGACATCATAAAGTATTTGCATGCCATATAGACGGAGAGTTAGAGAGATGTAAAGCAGTCGGATTGAACCCCCGGATCGGATTTGGTCCATGTTGAGTGAAGTTTTAATCGGGGGTTTATAAAATTCCCCTTTTATTGATAATTTTAGTTTCCCGCTATTAAAGCATTGATGTCTCACAACACGGATATTTAAGGGTTTAATTCTGGACTCGTTCTGTATGAGGCGATGAACAAGACTGTTCTAATATGCCATCGCTGTTGTGACAGTGGTTCAGTGAGTACTGCGCTGGTAAAGTACCAATAACCCCACCTGGCGGTACTTACTGGGTCTCTCCAAACTGAGCTCTGAAAGGCAGGCATAGGATAAATCAAAGCTGCTTAATAAAGAAAAACAATGGAGTTTCTATGAAGTGTTTTAAACTGTTAATATAACCCGTCTATGTGGGCTGCTTTCAGTAAAACATTTACTGTCAAGTAAAAGCAAAATGCTGCGGATGCTGCAAATCTGAAATAAAAACAGTGCTGGAAATGCACAGCAGGTCTGGCAGCATATGAGGAGAGAGAAAGAGTTAATGGCTGGAATTTTACAATGGACGGACGGGAGCCAGACTGGGAGCAGTGGCCACTGCTGGGACTGCAGCCCAGCCGACTGAGGAGGATACCAAGGAACCGGTACTGAAGGTAAGTTTGGGTTACCTCACCAGGGGATTCGGTCTGCCCTGGTGAGGCTAGGGTGGTCATTTGGGGGGAGGGGGGGGCGTCTGGATGCCGGGGTTGGTTTGGGAGGCGGGGGTGGCCCTCAATTGGGCACCCTGTGCCCGATTGCCATCCCCCCACCCACCCACCCCCGGGGTGCGGAAAGGCCGGCAGCTATATTTGGGCGGCCTTTCACGTCCCCGGCACACCTGCTTGCCATGGTAAAATACCCGTGGAGGCGGGCGAGGGCCCTTGTGACCACTTAAGGGTCTTGATTGGCCTCAGGCAGGCGGGCCGCTTCTCACCCCCCACCCCCCCGCCGGACCTCCATAAACTTGGTCGGAGGTGAAATCGGGGCAGTTAGGCCTCCCAGAGCCTGCCACTCAATTTCACACCGCCCCCACGCCACCATCCGACCCGCTGGGGCAGCGTAAAATTCCAACCAACGTTTCAGGTCTGTGACCCTTCATCAAAACTGCAGTTCTGAACGTTAACTACGTTTCTCTCTCCTCAGATGCTGCCAGACCTGTTGTGTATTTCCAGCACGTTCTGTTTTTATTACTTACAAGTGCTGTGGCAATGTAATGTATTCTATTCGCACTCATGCAATTTTCTACAAAGCTGTGTCTTCAACATTGTGGCAGTTAACCAGGGATTCAGCTTCGCTTGGCATTGCTAATAGTGTTTGCAGAAGTGTATTGCTACTCTCAAGACACATGGCTGATTACTAAAAACTAAATGCATAAAGGGCCAGCATTTAGATTTCTAAATGGACAAATAAGAACACAAGAAGACAAGAAATTGGAGCAGGAGTAGACCATATGGCTCATCGAGCCTGCTCCGCCATTCAAAACGATCAAGGCTGATCTTAGAATTCAACTCCACTTTCCTGCTCGCTTGCCATATCTCTTGATTCTCTGAGAGTCCAAAATGTGTCTATCCCAGCCTTAAACATATTCAATGATGGAGCATCCACAACTCTCTGGAGTAGAGAATTCCAAAGATTCACAATGCTTTGAGTGAAATAATTTCTCCTTATCTCAGTCCTAAATAATCAACCCCTTATCCTGAGACTGTGCCCCTGTGTTTTAGATACCCCAACCAGCAGAAATAGTCTCTTAGTGTCTACCCTACCCAGCCCCTTTACAATCTTATATGTTACAATGAGATCACCTCTCATTCTTTGAAATTCCAGAGAATACAGGCCCAATTTACTTAGCCAAGCAAAATCCATCTCCAACAAGAGAGTGTCTAACCATTTTCCCTTGATATTCGATAGCATTGCCATCGCCAAGTCACCCACTATCAACATCCTGGGGGTCACCATTGACCAGAAACTTAACTGAAACAGCCACATAAATATTGTGGTTACTCAAGAAAGTCAGAGACTGGTTATTCTGCAGTATGTCGCCTGTCTCCTGACTTGCAAAATCCATTTGCCTGGAAGGGTGCTGTTCAATGACAGCTGGACAAAGCAGTCCAGTTGATTGGCATTTCACCCACTAGCCTAAATAACACCTCCACCTGTGGCTGCAATGTGTACTATCTACAGGATGCACTTTCCAATTCACCAAGCTTTCTTCAGCAGCACCTCCCTAACCTGTAACCTTCACCACCTAGAAGAACAATAGTGGCTGATGCATGGGAACATCAGCACCCCAAGTTTCCCTTGTAAGGCACCCTATTCATTCACACATATATACATAGGATTAGGATTTGGTTTAATTTCATATGATTAATTTCTTGTTTTCCTTTGGCATAAAGATAGTTGTGGATTTGCACTGTAGCTAGAAATAATGAAATAGTTACATTGTTCATTCACAGGCTGCTTTCAGGTTTAATGTATCAATGTACAATTTATCTGACTGTGCTATTTCTGCTCAGCTACAGGAAATGTCATTCATGCCTGTTGACTTTTTTTTGTCAGTACAATGGGCCCAAGATAGAAATAGAAAATGGGACAATTGGGGCCAGGATGATTTAGTTACATGCTTAATTTAAACAAATTGGCATCTGATGTTTTTGTAGGAACTACTTCACTTCTGGGGGTCTTGCTTACAGCAAACCCTTGTCATGCCACAATGAATCATGTAGGACAGTATTGTTCATAGAAGCCTTAAAAAGATCTTGAGCTTTCCTTTGCAATTGTATAGAAGAATTTACAAACAAGAACAAATGTTTTGATGATGGTTATGCATCTACCCAGAGGAAAAGCAGGGGTAATTATGTTTATTTCTCTGACATTGTATTTGTCAAGACTTTGTTGGATACAATAAAAGGTTTAAATTGCAAACCATATTTCGTACCAGATTCAAATTCTCTTACACTCTCCAAGTCACACACCATCCTGACTTGGAAAAAAAATCACCATCCCTTCTTTGTTATCGGGTCAGAATCCTGGAACTCCCTACTTAACAGCCCATGGACTGCAGTGATTCAAGAAGAAGGCTCACCACCACCTTCTCAAGGGCAACTAAGAATAAGCAATAAATGCCAGCCTTGCCAGTAATGCCAACATCCTGAGAATGAGTTTTTAAAAAGTGGCTTTTTCAGGGTAAATAGGGATGGACAATAAATGCTGGCCTTGCCAGTGACGTCAACATCCTGGGAATGATGTTTTTAAAAGCATGAAAGGTAGCCTGGAAGGGGTATGTATGTGGAGGACATGTAATAATTTGCTTGTCAATGAAAACTATATTGTTATATGAAAGGTTCACATAGTTAATTATTTTAAACAATCTCATACACACATTAATTGTCCACTAATCACAGAAGGACAAAACTACATTGATGTAACCTGGACAGAATTAGGCAAAATCATTCAAAACCAATGTTATGACATGTTAGTTGATTATTGCATCATATTTTTTGATAAAATGCCATCCTAACTATAATATGATTTTAATATCTTTTATCTACTTTGCCTATCACTATATTAGTATTTAGCAAGAATTGTTCATTTGGATTTTACATTATATATTAGAATTGAGATATGAATGAGCCAAAGCACATTACTATTAAATAGATAGGATTTTTTAAAAGAATAGTTAATTCAAAGGACCTTCTTTCTAACATGTAATGTTGGTCTATTTATAATTGGGTGTAGATTAAAAACTATACTTATGCAGAGTGTGTAATATGTGAAACATTTTCAATATACTTGAATCAGAATTGTGCATTTAAGCATAACATGATCAGCCATTCCTCAATATATGAATGTCTGTGAAATGATTTTACCTGATATTGCAGTACTTGAATGAGGGCTATTTTTTCTTGTTCAAATATATATTATAGTTTTATGGCACTTCCAATTTGGCCAAAAAACATAATTTTAGGAAATAGCTCCTCCCATAGTGCAATTACGGTAAAATTGACTAACCAAACTCTGCAATACTATTTATAGGTAAACTTAGCATTTCACAGCCACAGAACAATCAGTGTATCACATCTGAACACATTGTGAATTTGAACTCTTCTCTATTTTATAATAAAAATGGGATTTATCACTGATTATTATACCTCACTCCCATAGTCTGCATTGCACTGTATATCGGCTAATACATACTTTACAGTGTTTGACAAGGATATATTTCATATGTTTTTAGCTCAGTTACAGTAATATTGAGACAAACACTATTAGTAACAAAGCTACTGAGATTCCAGGAACCTATTTATAACTTCATTATACTAAAATTAAGCAATTTTAAAACAATTTTAACACTTGGATTGCTGTCAATTAGTTATTTTGTTGAGGCTGGAGGCAAGATAATTACAATTTTCCATTGGAAAATCATGTCTAAGACAGTAACCTGGTTATATCGTAAATGTGATTGCATTAATCTTCTAAATTTTGATTGATTAAAAGACTGGAATGAAGCTGACTTTTGGTCAATCAGATACTAATTTCTGTGAGGCATCTCTAAATGGATAACAGAACCCAGGAGGTACAGAAAACAGGTAAATAAAGTGTTCAGGTTTTTTTTTAAAAGGTGTTATAGAAATTTTTTTTAATTAAGCACACCTATTAGAAACAAATGAAATTAAAGTTAAAATGATAAAATTAGGAGAGTGTGGCAGAGGAAAGAATAGGGTAAAGGGAAGATAGCAAGCAGAAGTATTACTTGTTCATTATACAAGTTGTTTTTATATGTTTATTTGGATTGTAATGTGTTAATATTGCAGTAATAAAGCTGTTTCTAATATTTGCACAGCTTTATTACTGTAGCAACAACAACAATATGCATTTACATAGTGCCTTTAATGTAAAGGAAATGTCGTAAAGGGCTTCACAGCATTACGGTCAGAAGAAAATGGACAGTGGGCCAAAGATGGAGATAATAGAGGAATGACAAAAAGCTTGATCGAAGAGGTGGGTTTTAAGGAGGAGAGGAACGCAGTGGAGATTAAGGAGAGAATTTGAGACTATGAAGCCTAGATGACTGAAAGCAAGGTCGCTAATGCTGGGGTGAAGGGAGGGGGTGCACAAGAGTCAGAGAAATGGAAAGTTCTAGAGAAGCTGTTTCGACAGCGATAAAGAGGGGCAAGGCATTAAAGGGATTTAAACATGAGGATGAGAATTTTAATTTGGAGGCATTGGAAGACCAGGAGATAATGTAGATCAGGAATGACTGGTGAGTGGGATTTAACATGGGATACGATGTGTTTTGCAGCAGATTTTTGGATAGCTGACATTACAGAGCTGGAAAGATGGAAAGCCAGCAAGCAGGGTACTGAAATAGTCATGTCTGGAGGTGATACAGGAATGGTTGAGAGTTTCAGCAGCAGATATTATGGAGATTTATGTAGGTGGTCTTTGTGATGGACAGGATATGGGCTTTTGAAGGTATTTTAAAGCATCAGGCATTCCAGGAGTTGAATGGCCCTAAGCTTTTCTCTGAAAGCAACTTCCTGAAAAAACACACTGCTTTGCTGACTGCATAGTGGGGTTGTGTCACAAGTGGCCTTGTTACTCCGGGAAAAAAAAACTATTTATTATTGTTAAAAGGGAGGGAAACAGTACAGAATGAAATTCAGGGCAGTGTGCATGCTTATATCCCATATCTATGAGAAACTTGCTGAAATATAACCAAACATAAATTTCCTTTTAAATTCATTTTACTTAATTTTCAGTATTAAGATTTGGTAGGCTGCAGTTTAATACTAAGTTTGCCAGTTTATGGTTTTTTAATAACTAAGTATATTTCTATTAATTTGGTCTTGTTCCTTTAGAATTAGGGAAAAGCATGTTAAAAACTAACTTCTAAGGACATGAAAATTTGTTATCATCAAGGTCCTGGGTTGCATCATCACCATGGAAACAGAAAAAGGTGGTGCTAAGGCTAAAAAAGGGGACAAGGGAGGCTCAAGATCTGTGTTCAAAACAGAACTTGCTGTGCTTATGATTGGGTAGAATGGGGTGCATGGAAAATATATGAGTGGATGGATATTTCTGTATTTTAGATTTTTGGGGTATATCTTAGTAGGGTCAAGAGGGACACCGATGCAGACAGGTGCTTACAGGTATGCGAGTAGAAGGAATGAGGAATGGGCCATGCCGACTACCCAAAGAACAGTTAGGGCAGTTACAATGAGTAAGATGATTCTCAATTGCTCTTTGTAAACAGCTGCTCAAATACTGTAATATAAGTCTCACTTACGCTTAAATAAAATCATAAATCTTACCAATATAGAGTCAGCTTTGAACTTTTGATGAGACAGTCTGAAGGGACTTCAAAATATTGTCTTACATCAGAAGCTCAACTGGGAGTTAAAAAGGACAGAAGGATGAAAAGAGTTCAGTCTTTTTCTCTGAGACTGTGGCTGGAGGATGGAATCGGTGGCAAAAGTAGAGTTTGTGGCCAGGCTGAAAGAAAATGACTACAAGTTTTCTAATGTTTAACTGGAACAAAATGTGGCTCATCCAAGACTGGGCCGGGCTTTTACCCTTGGCAGACGGGAGCCTACCACCGACTGAAAAGTCAGTGGCGATCCCACTTCTGCCTAGCCTGGGGATCTGACCCGCATTTTGCAGGTCCCCGGCCTTCCTGCTTGTGGCAGGATGTCCTGCCTAATAGAGCTGCCATCCAATCAGCAGGCTGGCAGCTCTCTGTCCCAGCAGCGGCTGGGAGCTGCTGGCGACTGCTGGGACTGCAGCCCAGCTTCATGAGGAAGATATCAGGGAACCCCAGAACACGGGTAAGTTTTTGTTGCCTCGCCAGGGCTGCTCATAGAGAGTCACAGCGCCGAAACAGGCCCTTCAGCCCAACAAGTCCACGCCGACTATCAACCACCCATTTATACTAATCCTACATTAATCCCATTTTCCTACCACCTACCTACACTAGGGGCAATTTTTTACAATGGCTAATTTACCTATTAACCCACAAGTCTTTGGCATGTGGGAGGAAACCAGAGCACCCGGAGGAAACGCTCACGGTCACAGGGAGAACTTGCAAACTCCACACAGACAGTACCCAGAACCGAACCCAGGTGACTGGAGTTGTGATGCTGCGGTGCTAGCCACTGTGCCACCCAGTCAGGCCCCTGCGAGGCATGGGTGGTAGACTGGGGGGACGGGGGGTTTGTTGAGTGCTGGGGGTGGTTGGGGCAATGGCCCTCCATCAGGCACAGGGTTTTAAGAGGCGGCTTTTCTCAGGCCTGGGCCGCCCGCAGGCGCGGGTAAAATCCCTGTGGCAATGGGCAGAGGCCCTTAGATGGCCACTTCAAGGCCTTGATTAGCCGGAGGCGGGTGAGCCGTTTTTCATCGCCGTCGCCCTGTATAAAGTGGCGGGAGCAGGTTGTGAAGGCCCCCCTGAACCTCCCACTCCATTTTACAGCTGCCCCCACCACCTTCCTGCTCTTTGTGGGGGGGTGGGGGGGGCGTAAAATTCTGGCCTGGATGTCGAGCAGTCGGGCAACCCAAAGTCAAGAGAGGTGGTGTGAAAGTAGACTGGATGTCGCAGCTTACAGGTGGAAGTTGACCCAATGTCCTCAGAATTATGTTGTCACAGGGTTACATATACATGAGGAAGAGGAGAGATTCCAGAGCTAGCAGTGTGGGGACAGACTGGAACCTAGCAAAGGATGTTCCACTGAGTTGGTTCATCAGGATCTGATCAGCATTACAGTGTGGGAGTTGGAATTGTAGTGTTAAAAATAATTGCTGCTGCTTCCCCTGCTCACCCTTGTTCCCAAATTTTTCCTCATTCTCTTTTTTTCCACTTTTAATGTGTTAACATCTTTGTATTTCTATCTAATCTATAATTTTGTTGTGGTTAAACGACATGAACACTTTTCCTAGCTGTTTTCCTTCATTTCCTAGATTTCGCCATCCTTTTTCGAGGTGTGAAAAAGTGTAAAAGTGCTGGATTGGCTGGAAACTATTTCAGTAAACTGTGTTTATTCCCAATCAAAGCCAATAACCTAATAGATTTTCTCACGTCAAATTGAGTAGCGAACTCTTTCTCTTTATCAGGCGCTAGGGCAGTGAATTCACGGATAACCTGTTGGCACTGCAGTACAGGTGAACTTTATTTCAAATTCCAGGTGCATTATTGTATTTGAACATTCACTCTAGTGGGTTGTTCTGTGTGGCGTTGAGGGCAATGATGTCATGCTGCTTCCTTTCAGTTACTCTTTTCCTTTTTGTTGTTGTTGTAAGAATAACATGTCAGTCATGAACAGACAGCAAGCTTTCACAACCAGCTCATACGAACGAGTGGCACTGTGCCCTGTCACTTGATAAACAGTGATATCAAAATTTATTTCACTGACTAATAAAACATCATTGTTTCTATGTTATGATACTAATTATAGCAGCAACTATAATCTTTGAATTCAAACAATGAGAAACCATCTTAACTAAGGTATAGTATAACAGAATTAATTTCACATCATATTTTGCTAATGTTGATTTCATGAGAGAATCAAGCTTTAATTGCCACTTGAATGATACTTCCTCTCATTGAGAATTGAATAACTGAACCCTGGGGTCTGAGCTGAACTATCGCCTGGATTGTACATTCAGTGGCGAAATGACGGCACTCACTGCTGACCTCAAAGCTCTGGCAATTGCGGTGAGTTTCCCCTTTCCTATTGTTAATTCCATTCCGGCATCAGCTATAGAGGATCTCTGGTGTCCAGCAACAATAATGGCATCGAGCAGGCTATGCAGCCAATCACATTGAAGAATTCTCACAGTCAGCAAACCAGAAGATAAAATTTACTGATTATCATTCACATAGTAATCATTTTACAGAGAGCGAAATAAAGATTGGGACAAACATAAGAGGGATTAAGGTCGAAACTTAAGTATCATAAGCAAACATTGTAAAAAACCTAAAATCACGACTTGCCAATTTTTATACTCTATGCCCCGACCGATGAAGGCAAGCATGCCATATGCCTTCTTGACTACCTTATCCACCTGCGTTGCCACTTTCAGTGACCTGTGGACCTGTACGCCCAGATCTCTCTGCCTGTCCATACTCCTAAGGGTTCTGCCATTTAATGTATACTTCCCACCTGCATTAGATCTTCCAAAATGCATTACCTCACATTTGTCTGGATTAAACTCCATCTGCCATTTCTCCGCCCAAGTGTCCAACTGATCTATATCCTGCTGTATCCTCTGACAATCCTCATCACTATCCGCAACTCCACCAACCTTTGTGTCGTCCGCAAACTTACTAATCAGACCAGTTACATTTTCCTCCAAATCATTTATATATACTACAAAGAGCAAAGGTCCCAGCACTGATCCCTGCGGAACACCACTAGTCACATCCCTCCATTCAGAAAAGCACCCTTCCACTGCTACCCTCTGTCTTCTATGACTGAGCCAGTTCTGTATCCATCTTGCCAGCTCACCTCTGATCCCGTGTGACTTCAGCTTTTGTACCAGTCTGCCATGAGGCCAACACATCAATGAAAGCCAGCATCTCGAATTAATCATACCAGTAACGGCGGATAGCACATGAGAGAAATGGAGAAATAAAAAAGGCCCTGACCAACTTTGTCCACCCAACATCATCGTTGGGCTGCTGATCCCGATTAAGAGCCCCTGGTCTAAACAATACGTGTCAAGTAACATAAATGCATTGAACTCTCAATGATGGTGCAACTGAGTGCAAAGCTGGAACTGGATATCAGAGAAATGATAGCTGCCCCTGAACTCTAACTATGAGCATAGACAAGGCTTGTGCTTGCAGATTGATCAGTTTATATTTGTCATAGTTTATGATTTATTTTGTTTGTATTCAAAGTTCATTCTAATGACGTATGGAGAACACACAAACAGATCGTGTAAGTCAAATTTAAAATTTCCAGGGGAAAAGTTGATTCTTTATCATTACATTTTTTTAAAATTCATTCATTATGGGCATCTATTGCCCATCCCTAATTGCCCTCGAAGATGATGATGATGAGCTGCCTTCTTGAACTGGTGCTGTCTGTGTGGTGTAGGTACTCCCACAGAACAGTTAGGTAGGGGAGTTCCAGGATTTTGGCCAAGAAACGATGAAGGGGCAGCAACATTGTTCCAAGTCAGGATGGTGTGTGACTTGGAGAGGAACGTACAGGTGGTGGTGTTCCCATGTGTCCCCTGCCCTTGTCCTTTTAGGTGGTAGAGATCGCGGGTTTGGGAAGTGCTGTCAATGAAGTCTTTTTGAGTTGTTGCAATTCATCTTGTACTTGGCACACATTGCTGCCACTGTGCGTCGGTGGTGGAGGGAGTGAATGTCTAATGTTTAAGATGGTGGATGGGATGCCAATCAAGTGTGTTGCTTTGTCCTGGATGGTGTTGAGCTTCTTGAGTGTTCTTGAAGCTGCATTCATTCAGGCAAGTGCAGATTATTCCATCACGCTTGTAGATGGTGGAAAGGCGTTGGGGAGTCAGGAAGTGAGTTAGGGCAGTTTAGCATATTCTTCCAGCAAATAATCAACCCTGGCAGAAACCCTGTTTTATTAGAATTCCCTTCGCTATCTTCTATATTAAAAGCAAAGGTTATGGGGAAAGGGAAGAGTGGTGGGACTAACTGGATAGGTCATTCAAAGCAGCAGTCCAAGCATAGTGGACTAAATGGCCTTCGTTGATACTGCATGATCCTAAGCTATAAAACTTAGTTAAGTCAGTCACCTAATACAACTGCTAGATTTATCTAGTCTTTTCGATGGGCTTTGGCCCTTCACCTATATTTCACAATCGAGCAATGATTAAAGGGTCCAGATGATAACGTTATGACTGTGAGATTGAAACTCAAGTTAATAGATTTATTTGACCCCACAATTTCACTCACAGACCTTGGAATTGCATTATGCAAATAATTCGTACCTGAGCATTTAAAACATTTATTTGAGATTTATTTGCCTGCTTTGGAACTGAAGTATTAGCCTATTGTTATGATCCTGTAGTTTTTTTTTTCCGGGAATATGCTTATAGTGCAAACAGACTATTCTAACAAAGGACACAGACAGCTGGTGAAAAAGTCAAGCCAAAACAGAGATCTCTGATAATTTAAAGCAAAGGAAGGGAAGTTAGATTGTGACAATCTTTTATCCCTCAAAAACTCTAAAGTCAGACTGATTCTATTGAAAGTGTTTGCAAGTTGTTAATTGTTAAAATCCATCACTGGAGAAGGAAAGGATCACTTACTGCTCGAATTAGACTATGGACTGTTCTATTGTTGAAGAACCTCTTTTCCCCATCGGATGGCTGTGAGGATTTCAAGCAACATTGGACTGTAATTTTGCAAGGACTCTAGTTGTTTTCTATTTTAAATGTTGTTTATATCTTCATAGTGTTTAAGAATTTAGTTTTTCTAATTAAACAGTTAATTTGTTGATTTAAAGACACCTGGTTTGGTTAGCCTCATTCGGGGGTTAATAGATGGTACAATTTGGCTGGGTCTTTCTTTAAGTTGGAATGTTTAATGTTAGGTGATCTGTGGAGGGTCGGGATTGAATTAAAAGTGCGTTTCTCCCACCACAATCAGAATCGTATATCTTGATTGGGGGCTTTGACTGGAGCGGTCGGTCGTAACATAATTTAAAATAAAAGAAATTATTAACTTGCTAACCTGTTACCACCAGATTCATAAAAAGAAAACATTCATTTAACGAATTAATGTCATAACAGGGAAGTATCATGAAAAACACTCAAAACATTGATTATGCCACTTGTACCTTTGCAGTTTCACGCGAGCACAGGTTCGCCCTTTAAATGTTTGGATGTCATTTACTGCTTCTGGAAGGTGAACTTTATTTGATTGTGCTATCTGACAAAAAGTGCCATCACATTCGCACAATGTCATTTCAAGGCCACAGTCTTGAAATTCTCTCAGGTTTCGTATATATAACATGAATTCCATTGTGTGGCTTTATTCAGTGCAGGGTCTGCTGTGTGTATTTTTTATTTGTCAGGGCGGAAGGCAGTTAGTGTATTCCATGTCATTTTTATATGGCAATATCAACGATTGCTAGTTTATTGAGAAATGAGTGATAGTTGTTTACAAGGTTGTATTACTTGTTATATAAAGAATCACAGGAGATTGGTGGTGTTTGCAAGAGAGTGGCACACTTGATTTTCTTGGCTTTGCTTTATTGTTGTGTATTAGATAGAAGAATTATAATGCAGTAAAAATAACAGATGATGGGATGAAATATGGGAGCAGAGTGTCAGTAATTTGTTACTTTATTAACTCAAATCATAAGGTGTGTCACATTATTTAGCACACGCAATCATATATATATTTTCCTTGGAATATGAGCAAAACTGGCAAGGCAAGATTTATTACTCTTCCCTGTTGCCATGAGGCATTAAGAGTAAAATATATATATGAAACTGGAATCACAAGTAGACCAGGCTGGGTAACAGTCGCAGGGCCTTTTCCTGAATGACTGGTTGACAGCTTTCAGAGCCATTTTCTGGTGCTAGCCCTCAAATTTCCAGATATACTGGATTCACTTTACAACATATTACCTGTGTTGTGGCCAAGTGAGGAGGGGATGCACAGTCGCACCTCTTGTCCTTCCTCTTATTTGACCACAACGCCGTTCATTCCTTTTTAAAACAGTGGTTATGCTTTCCACCTCAGTGAGTGTTTTACCTTTTTCCTTTAATGTGATTGTGAAAGAACCAATCGGACTGCTTTTCGTGAGATTAAACAAGAGGTAAGTTTACTATCCTTAATCTAAAAACGAATCTAAAAATAATAAAAAATACGCTACACTTTTGCACGAGAATTACTCACACAAATAGATTACAGAGGGAAAATAAATTTGGCAGTTGGATTAGAGTCCAGAATAAATGGAACTTAAATACACAGTCTGTGGAATGGATGATTCGGTCATCTTCCAGCTGAAGCTGTATTCTTGAAGTCCTTGGCTGGTCAAAGTGGACTTTGTGGTTGGCCTGCTTTGTTCAGGGTTTTCTGGAAGGCAGACTGGTAGATGGCTCTCTTACCCTGGTCTCTGGTTGAAGCAGTATGTAGGCTTGGAAGGTCCACAGTGGCAGACAGTTTTCAAACTTGGTGTTTTCTGGGGAGAGAGAGAAAGAAAGAAAGAAAGAAAGAAAGAAAGAAAGAAAGAAAGAAAGAAAGAAAGAAAGAAAGAAAGAAGGAAAGGGAGGCACACAGCTTTCACTGCTGCTGCAGTCTCAATTTCCGCTTGTCTTGTGTGTGTGAAACAAAACTCCCAGTTTTTTCAGAGATAGACAGACGGTCACATGGTTTTTTCAGTCCCCTTTGTATTTAATGAGGTCCAAATTCTAAAACCCAAAAGCTCTCTCAGGTGGTGCTGTCAGTGTTTACTCCCTGGAGGGACATCTCTCCTTATGAAAGCCTTAGGATGACTTTGAATGTCCCACTAACGAAGATGATCTGGATAATCTACTCAGTTAGCCAAAGCATTGTTCTGGCTGGGCTTCTTGTTGGACTTTTGTCTCCAGTTCGATCTCCTGGTATTTCAGATGCAAATTGTGGTGGCCATCTTGACTGCTAGTTTTTTTTTTAAATTAACTGCAAGATTTTCTCCATTAAAAGTCGAATGTAAGTTTCCAACTGATGAAATTAATATTTTTCATTTGGCATATTGGATCTTTGTGACACCTACATGACAATATGGGCTGCTTGTGTAGTACCAGAACCACAAGGCTACCATATTCTTCAGCATTCATCAAAATAAACTTTTGACTTCAACAACTGATTGGGCTGGGTTTTATTTGGGCACCGTACTGCGCGGCGATGGTCTTTAACTCAGCAGGGTGCCCGCATTTAGCGGCCGCTGCAGAGCCCTCGCGATATTTCGCGCGGGTGCTCATTAGCATCACTGTGCCAAGCCACCCACCACCCCCCCCCACCCCCCCACCATAGTTTGTAGGGAGAGGCGGGATATTTGGCGCAGTGAGGAACCCTTTGACAGCTGTGCAGCAGGTGCTAGGGCCCTATTTAAAGCACCCCAGCACCTGCTTCCTGACTGCTGAAGAGTGGGACTGCTGTCAATCTGGCAGCAAAGCAGAAAGTACTGGAGAAACTCAGCAGGTCAGGCAGCATTTGTGGAGGGAGAAGCAGAGTTAACTTGACCAAGTTCACAGGCCTGAAAGTTAATTCTGCTTCTCTCTCCACAGATGCTGCCTGACCTGCTGAGTTTCCCCAGCACCTTCTGCTTTGCTGCCACATACTTAGCCTGCTGTGTCCCAGTGTCCTGGGAAGTTGCGATCCTCTTCTTCCACTCAAGTGTAACATTCCTTTTTGTAGGCGTGCCGCACCTGGGTGAATAATCTTAATTTTGCACATTCCAGGACGTGAGACTTAAATATACCCATAAAAGGCAAATACACAACAGAAATAAAACCATAATTGAAGAATAATTACATACTATGAGCATCTAATTCCTATGTAACATGTGACCCCTTATCTCTAGGTTTCTGTCACTTTAAGAAATCAATCAGAAATTGATCATATCCACCTGAGACCAATCAAAATAATTTAGGGTGTAAACATCCAAGAAAGGGTTAAAAGACTATGCCCAGTAACCTCTGGCACGCAGCTTTACTGAAGAAAGAAAAAGAAGAAAGAAGTAAGAAGTGGCCAGAACTAGTGTCGACCTGTGACCAAGTGCCCTGGAGAGTAAAAGTCATGTGTGACTTGTAAACTATCGCCTGGTTGTTAAGTATAATTTTGTTACTTAATAAATCCTCTTAATTTGTTGCACTGGAACTACTGTCTGCAACAGTTTTGTCATGTCCAGGAACCCAAATAAGTTCAGAAACTTTACAGATGTCTTACATTTGATTCACTCAGGCCTCTCAATTTACTCAGAGCAACTAGGGAACAGCAATAAATGTGGACTTGCCACAGTTCCTCACATGCAGGCTGCCCGAGCATTCCTCTGGACTGGACAATTGCTTTCAGATCCAAAAAGTTCTTGTCTTCTCTGCAGAAACTCCTGAAGCAGGATCTTCAAAGCTGCTTTATTTAGTGGAGTAATTGCTACAGTCATTTCTACCCATCAGGTCCCACAACATTTACGTGTGATGAGCAGCCTTTTAAGGGCTTAGGGTGACTAGTATGTGCTTTGACCCCTGCATGCTTCCAACACCTCTTGGATTGTGTACCGGGAGCCATGTTAAATTATGAAAATGAACTGACCTCACACGATTGCGTAAAGTCTCCAAAAAGCACTGCAAGCTCAGTCAATACCCAAGGTCCAGCCATCATAGGCAGGATGTCATGAATAGATGCGAACTCCCTGGAAATTGTGTTTTGTGCATTTTTAGTATTAATGTCAACCACCATTTTATACAGCATGTTTTAAGTTTTACTTTTATGTTCCACTTGTCAAAATGGAGGAGAGGTCAGGTGGGACAGCAACTTGAAAAGGGTCTAGCTTTAGGACCCAGGAAACCCCTATCCAACCTGTCTGGACTTGAAACTGTAACAGTTTGAAGGTACAGCCTGTCTTAATTTACACAGCTGCCGTGTGCTGCCTGGACACACTTCTCCCTAAGACATCCCTGCAAGAAGCCACAGCCTGCCTGAAGCTGCATTGACTTCTCTCTAAGGCCTTTTCAACAAGAAAAATTAAAAAGGAGCCACATTTTGAAAAATCCAGCAAGAAAAATTAACAAGAAAACAAGCTGAAAAAACAGCAGGAAAGTCTGATTTTTACCAGTTTCCTCTCCATTCAAAAGAAGGTGACTTCAGCAATTTAGCTGTTTCCATTTATATCTGAGAGTGCCAGAAGAAGAAGAAATTGTCAGAGAAGAGTCATTCTCAGCAACTCCTTTCCCTACCTAGCATTTACAGTCAGTGATCTCCATCTTTGTACTTTTTTGATATTTAGAAAAAGGAACTCTAGTTTTAACTGAAATCCATATTAGCTGGTAGTTAAAATAAGATTCAGTTAGTAAACGTCCTTGCCTTTTTTATGCCTTTAATCTTTCCCTAAATGTTTGTAAGCGTGCGTGGCGAAGTTAAACCCCATCCCGAGTTTAAGAGTGTGTTAATAAACCCTACTTCTTTGTTTTGACTTTAAAAAACATGTTGTTGATGAGGTCATTTATTATCAGGGTTTAAAGGAGGGAAAAAAATTCAATCACTAATCTATTTACGGACAGGTGGTTGGAAAAACAGGGAAATTGAAAAAAACAGGGAAATTGGTTCAGAGAAAAAAAAATTAACTACCTGTTTGTAACAAGGATTATCAACCCTTAGAAATAATGAAGGGGAGCAATGCATTGAACCAGTATTAACATTATAAGTGTAGAAAAATTATATTGTGGACAGACATCCAAAGTAATCAAATAAACAATGCAAAGAAATAGTTGATACATTTAAAATACAAGGTTTAAAAGGAGACAATACCTGGGTCACTATGTAGAGGCATTGAAATGTTGAGCAGAATAATAAATTCCACTGAATGGTTATTAAAATTATATGAACAAGAGGGATTTGGCATGAAAAACAGTAGGGAAGCATTTGGCAGGGAAGTTTTTTCATTCATTCATGGGATGTGGGCATTGCTGGCAAGGCCAGCATTTGTTGCCCATCCCTAATTTCCCTTAAGAAGGTAGTGGTGAGCTGCCTTCTTAAACTGCTTCAGTCCATGTGGTGTAGGTACACCCACAGTGCTGTTAGGAAGGGGGTTCGAGGATCTTGACCCAGCAACAGTGAAGGAATGGCGATATATTTCCAAGTCAGGATGTTGCGTGACTTAGAGGGGAACTTGCAGGTGGTGGTGTTCCCACGTACCGGCATCCCTTATTCTGGTGGTAGAGGCCGCGGGTTTGGAAGGTGCTGTCGAAGGAGCCTTGGTAAGTTGCTGCGGTGCATCTTATAGATGGTACACAGTGCTGCCACTGTGCACCAATGGTGGAGGGAGTGAATGTTTAAGGTGGTGGATGGGGTGCCAATAAAGCGAGCTGCATTGTCCTGAATGGTGTCAAGCTTGAGTTTTGTTGGAGCTGCACTCATCCAGGCAAGTGGACAGTATTCCATCACACTCCAGACTTATGCATTTTATACAGTGGAAAAGCTTTGGGGAGTCAGGACGTGAGCTACTTACTGCAGAATTCCCAACCTCTGACCTGCTTTTGTGGTCACAGTATTTATGTGGCTGGTTCAGTTAAGTTTCAGGGCAATGGTAACCCCCAGGATGTTGATGAAATGGAACTTAAAAAGAAGCAAAGTCTGCACGTAACCAGACGGGGAACTAAGCTGTTGGCTCAAAGCATGAAAACGGTAATTGGGATGCAATTCTTGTGAAAAGAACTTGGCAAGAAAGGTGCTAAGACATTTACATGAATAAATATAAATGAATTTATGATTATTGCTGCTGAGAGGATAAAAATATATATTAATACAAAAGAAAAATACTGCAGATGCTGGAAATCTGAAATAATTGAAAATGCTGGAAATACTCAGCAAGTCAGGCAGCATCTGTGGAGAAACAGTTAACGTTTCATCAGAACTGGAAAAAGTTAGGGATGTAGCAGGTTTTAAGCAAGTACAGAGGCAGGGAAGCGGGACGGGGGGGCGGTGGTGGCGGGGGGAGAACAAATGGGATGCTCACTGATAGGGTGGAAGGCAGAAGAGATTAAATGGCAAAAGGAGATAGTAATGGCACAACTGAAGAAACAAAGTTGGGTTCAGAGGAAGTGTAAATGGAAATAGCAGAATCATCAACAGCTGCCATCTAAAAGAATGGGAGAAGAGGTTATGATCTGAAATTGTTGAACCCAGTGTTGAGTCTGGAAGGCTGTAAAGTGCCTAATCAAAGGAAGAGATGCTGTTCCTCAAGCATAAGCAGAGGTTCATTGGGAGGTCAGAGTGAGAGTGGACCGGAGAATTAAAATGATAGGCGACAGGAAGCTCAGGGTCACACATGCAGACTGAATGGAAGTGTTCCACAATGCAGTCACCCAATCTGCATTTTGTCTCCCCAATGTAGAGGGGTCCACATTGTGGGCAGCGAATATGGTATACAACGAAGTACAAGTAAATTGTTGTTTCACCTGTAAGGAGTATTTGGGCCTTGGATGGTGAGAAGGAGGAAATAAAAGAGGTGTTGCTCAGAGGCGACTCTTCCCTTCTCTTCCTCAACTTCTCTGCCTCCATTTCTGGGAATAGGCTATCAACCAATATTCACTATAAGCTCACTGACTCCACAGCTACCTTGATTACATTTCATCCCACCCTGCTTCATGTAAAGACTCTTTTCCATTCTCCCATTCCACCCAGTCATCAAGCCACTCCCACTCTGACCTCCCTGTCCTTGGCATCATACGCTGTTTCAATGGGAGCTTGAGGTCCAGCACCTCAGCTTTCAATTAGCCACTTTACAGCCTTCTGGAATCGACATTGAGTTTAACAATTTCTGATTATAACCTCTGCCTCTATTTTTTTAGATGGCAGCAGTTGGTGATGATTCTGATATTCTCATTTACACCTCCTTTAGACCATCTTTTATTTCTTTACTTGTTTCATTACCGCCTCCTTTTGCCTTGCACCATCATCCCTTTTGTCATTTAGTCTCTCCTGCTTTCATCTGACACATACCGCCACTTTTGTTCTTTCCCCCCACTCCCTTTCCCTGCTTCCATACTTGCTTAAAACTTACTGTCTGTCTAACTTTTTCCAGTTCCAACGAAAGGTCATTGACCTGAAACATTGGGCTGCACTTTAAGACTCCGCTGCCTACTTCGGCGGAGGACATTAAAAAAATGCGACCCGCGCATACCACGTCATGGAGCTGCCGCGATTTCAAACGCGACGGCTCATTTGCATGCCTGTGGCGCTGCCCCCCATGATGATGTGGAAGCGGTGGGCAAGCTGTTGCTGGCAACGGCGTCTGGCGCCATTGTGCAGACACCCGTGCCATTTTTAAAGAGCTGCAGCCCTCAACGGACAATTCAAATTTAAAGTTAGAGTTTCGCAAAAAAAAGTGAAATGACCTTTTCATGCATTTTCCCACCCTCCCCCAATGGCATTTCAAAACATTCCTGCCCTTTCCTCCCTGAAATTCCTATATTGAGAATTTGATCTTTCCCCTGTCCAAAGTGCGGCATCTTTGTCCTTTACCCCTTCCCATCACCCCCCACCCCGACCAATCCGCAGCATTGTCATGCTGCTCCCTCTCTACTCCCACACAGAGAAAAAACCTCCTCCCTCCTCCCCAGAGGTGTCGCGCCACATCTGCCCGAATGGGGATTCAAAGATGCAGCATTGTCGGCGGCCCGAATGAAGATTGGCGCAGCGATTAAAGAGGTGATGGGAGCTTCATTAAATCAGGTATGTAAATTAATTTACATATTGACATGGGGGTCCCGTCACCGAGCAGTCGGACGGCCGCCATGAGGCCTCGCTGCCACCGCCGAGATCGGTACAGGGCCTGCTGCCGGGGGGGGGGTTGGTGGCGGGCGTCCGCCTTACCGATCTTCATTGCCCACCCCCCCACTCCCCACCATTCCAGACGGCGGAGGGGCTTTAAAATCCAGCCCATTCATTCTGTTTCTCTCCCCCACAGATGCTGCCTAACTTGCTGAGTATTTCCAGCATTTTCTGATTTTAGCAAAAGAATGTTGTTCAGGGTTAAAAGACAGGGACAAATAAATATGTTTTAAAAGATCAAATCGGATAAACATATGCTGAAGAAGCTTGAAGGCTTTTGCATTTATACACGTACAAAAAATAATTATTACAACTGAGGCAGGAGGAGTGCACTGTCTTTCTCTAGTTCCACTTCTCCACAGGTCACAACATATATTTAAATGTTTACCCAGTTACCGATACAGCCAATTATATACTTTATTTATTTTAGTTTCAGAATAAAATTGACCAACCAGGTTTCTTTAATAAACAACAAAATTATTAATTTATTATAAGACAAAGCTTATTCAATACTGATGCAAAGCATTAACACACGGACTGAAATATGAAAGTACACACACGCACGCACACACACCGGTTGAAGAAAAAATAAAGAAGTATTCTCTTTACAAAATAAAAAAATAAAATAAAAAATACTTTGGCCAAATACTTGTTCATTCTTCAAGAAGAAAAGGATAAGATATGGAATGCCCTTTGGTCTGGCATCCTGATACACGTAGACAGCTGTCACGGGGATCTTTCTGGAACAGTTCTCTTCAGGCGACATCGAGGATTAGTCTGGCAGGCTTTTCAGGAGAAATGCTACATCAGTTTCTCCATTTCCCACACTGGATTCTCAGGGTTTCTCAAAGAGGTGGAAAAGGATGAGCTGGTGGATTCTCTCTTAGCAGGCTTTCCCCCAACTGACTCAAAACAATATCCAAAATAAAACCAACTCTTGACCACCATAAATCTTGAAATGTCACTTCTCTGTCAACAACTCCCCTAGTCATCAAGGCTCCTGCTGTTTACTTGGCTTAAGACCTGTGACATCCAGTAAGGGTTTGTTTTTAAACAAAATCTCAAGTCCTTACAGTGACATTTTAGGCAAAAAAACAAAGTCTAGCATCTATGGAATTTCGTCTGTCTTTCAAATGAAAATCAATTCCAACAATTTTTAAACACAAGTCTTCAAAAAATATTGAAAAATGGAAGAACTTTCATAACATAATTCATACAGCTAGCATAAGTGTTTACACTATTATCATCACAGAACACATCTATTTATTGCCGAATGACAAGACATGATGCCAAGAGGATTGAAAAGTGTGTTTTATATATGTAAATCTATCAGTTCTGGTAAGCATTATTGATCAGGGATGATAAGAAGAGTGGAATTAATGACAGAAGGAGAAATAGCAGAAGCAATTTAAGTAAAAAATATCGATTGGGCCAAACATATCAGTAACTGGCAGCTGCTATTGACTTGTCAGCTCACAGCCAACAAGTAGACAGCATGCTATTTAGGCATAGAAGAGAGGCTACAAGGAACTGTAGTATGGTGATCACGAGAGATTTTAATATCTGAAGAGAGAAAGAATTGTCAGGCTGAATATATAACCATATACAACTGCCAGGATGTGCAGCTCACACTTAAGATATTCTATCACCTCAAAATTAAGCCACGAACATGCAGTTTCTTCAAAATACCTGAATAGAAGTTAATCATAATAATTTTGCAGTTTTAACTTGATCTGACTCTCACTTTGACTAAAATACATACAATGTAAAATAAATTCTGAAATTGTGTACTGCGTATTGTATAATGATTTTTTTTATGATGAAATGTTAATTTCACAAAGCTGACTTAGACCAATGGTGTTCTGTAGGCCTTCCATATGGTTCCATATTTCAAGTTTGTCAAAAATTCACAAAATACCGTTGTCCAGACAGAAACTGAATGGAACTGGGTTTATATACGCTTTACAGCATGAGCTCGGCAGTTTGACATAACTTGCTCAAAGCTTCAGTAGCTGTGACCTTTGACGCCTGCCATATCCTTGAAATAAAGTGCACTAACCTCTTTTCCATCAAATATCCTCAAATCTATCACCATGCATAGGGGACAGAGCAGGAGAATGGGACTTGCTGGATTGCTCAGCAGAGGGCTGACATGGACTCGATGGGCTGAATGGCCTCCGTCTATGCCATTATGGTCTATATATTGTTGAAAAATTCTCTGAGTGTGCTCAAGCTTGTGAAGGACAGTATAAATCCCTCCGCCTAGAAAATGGATCACACTGCACCTGCTTAACAGACGTAAAACAGACACCTAAAGGTCCAATAAAGGCACTTGGCAGCCAAGCTGGCAGGCCTGACAGGGAGACTGCTGCTGGAAAGGTAGTTTGATTTTGTTCACTTATTCTAAAGCTGGATGTTGCAGGAGTGCTCCTCCTGACTTCACTTTAAGACTGTGGGCTGCTGCTAGCTGCCACTTGCCCCTCCTACCTCCACCCCAACAATTGCTTCCACGCCTAGACTTTCGTTTCTACCTTGGTCAGCCTCAGTCAGGTGACTGCTGGGGCTGTCAAGCTGCCTCTGGGGCTACAATTGACTTGACATTAATAAGCAAATAAGGTTGACAGTATAATTTGCCGTGGTCCTGTCAGCTGCCTTATGGGCTCACTAAGTTTCTAGGCCTGCAAGTTTTGACATCAGGCATCCTCTTATAATAGAAACATAGAAAAATAGGAGCAGGAGTAGGCCATTCGGCCCTTCAAGTCTGCTCCGCCATTCAATACTGCGTGTCCTTGATAAGTATGTACCTGTCAGGCAGGGAGGAAGTTGTCGAGCGAGAGAGCCGTGGTTTACTAAAGAAGTTGAAGCGCTTGTCAAGAGGAAGAAGAAGGCTTATGTTAGGATGAGACGTGAAGGCTCAGTTAGGGCGCTTGAGAGTTACAAGCTAGCCAGGAAGGATCGAAAGGGAGAGCTAAGAAGAGCAAGGAGAGGACACGTGAAGTCATTGGCGGATAGGATCAGGGAAAACCCTAAGGCTTTCTATAGGTATATCAGGAATAAAAGATTGACTAGAGTTAGATTAGGGCCAATCAAGGATAGTAGTGGGAAGTTGTGTGTGGAATCAGAGGAGATAGGGGAAGCGTTAAATGAATATTTTTCGTCAGTATTTACAGTAGAGAAAGAAAATGTTGTCGAGGAGATTACTGAGATTCAGACTACTAGGCTAGATGGGATTGAGGTTCACAAGGAGGAGGTGTTAGCAATTTTGGAAAGTGTGAAAATAGATAAGTCCCCTGGGCCAGATGGGATTTATCCTAGGATTCTCTGGGAAGCTAGGGAGGAGATTGCAGAGCCTTTGTCCTTGATCTTTATGTCATCATTGTCGACAGGAATAGTGCCGGAAGACTGGAGGATAGCAAATGTTGTCCCCTTGTTCAAGAAGGGGAGTAGAGACAGCCCTGGTAATTATAGACCTGTGAGCCTTACTTCGGTTGTGGGTAAAATGTTGGAAAAGGTTATAAGAGACAGGATTTATAATCACCTTGAAAAGAATAAGTTCATTAGCGATAGTCAGCACGGTTTTGTGAAGGATAGGTGGTGCCTCACAAACCTTATTGAGTTTTTCGAGAAGGTGACCAAACAGGTGGATGAGGGTA
Organism: Heterodontus francisci; assembly: GCF_036365525.1. Classification (NCBI taxonomy): domain Eukaryota; kingdom Metazoa; phylum Chordata; class Chondrichthyes; order Heterodontiformes; family Heterodontidae; genus Heterodontus; species Heterodontus francisci. The sequence continues at coordinate 24,194,898 of NC_090388.1, read as the reverse complement.
AAGCAGTGGATGTGGTGTTTATGGATTTCAGTAAGGCATTTGATAAGGTTCCCCACGGTAGGCTGTTGCAGAAAATACGGAAGTATGGGGTTGAAGGTGATTTAGAGCTTTGGATCAGAAATTGGCTAGCTGAAAGAAGACAGAGGGTGGTGGTTGATGGCAAATGTTCATCCTGGAGTTTAGTTACTAGTGGTGTACCGCAAGGATCTGTTTTGCAGCCACTGCTGTTTGTCATTTTTATAAATGACCTGGAAGAGGGTGTAGAAGGGTGGGTTAGTAAATTTGCGGATGACACTAAGGTCGGTGGAGTTGTGGATAGTGCCGAAGGATGTTGTAGGGTACAGAGGGACATAGATAGGCTGCAGAGCTGGGCTGAGAGATGGCAAATGGAGTTTAATGCGGAAAAGTGTGAGGTGATTCACTTTGGAAGGAGTAACAGGAATGCAGAGTACTGGGCTAATGGGAAGATTCTTGGTAGTGTAGATGAACAGAGAGATCTTGGTGTCCAGGTACATAAATCCCTGAAAGTTGCTACCAGGGTTAATAGGGCTGTTAAGAAGGCATATGGTGTGTTAGCTTTTATTAGTAGGGGGATCGAGTTTCGGAGCCACAAGGTCATGCTGCAGCTGTACAAAACTCTGGTGAGGCCGCACCCGGAGTATTGAGTGCAGTTCTGGTCACCGCATTATAGGAAGGATGTGGAAGCTTTGGAAAGGGTGCAGAGGAGATTTACTAGGATGTTGCCTGGTATGGAGGGAAGGTCTTACGAGGAAAGGCTGAGGGACTTGAGGTTGTTTTCGTTAGAGAGAAGGAGGAGGAGAGGTGACTTAATAGAGACATATAAGATAATCAGAGGGTTAGATAGGGTGGATAGTGAGAGTCTTTTTCCTCGGATGGTGATGGCAAACACGAGGGGACATAGCTTTAAGTTGAGGGGTGATAGATATAGGACAGATGTTAGAGGTAGTTTCTTTACTCAGAGAGTAGTAGGGGCGTGGAACGCCCTGCCTGCAACAGTAGTAGACTCGCCAACTTTAAGGGCATTTAAGTGGTCATTGGATAGACATATGGATGAAAATGGAATAGTGCAGGTCAGATGGTTTCACAGGTCGGCGCAACATCGAGGGCCGAAGGGCCTGTACTGCGCTGTAATGTTCTAATATGATCATGGCTGATCATCCAAACTCAGTAACCTGTTCCCGCTTTCTCCCCGTATCCCTTGATCCCATTAGCCCTAAGAACTATATCTAACTCTTTCTTGAATATATTTAATGACTTGGCCTCAACTGCTTTCCGTGGTAGAGAATTCCACAGGCTCACCACTCTCTGTGTGAAGAAATCCCTCCTCATCTCAGTCCTAAATGGTTTACCCCTTATTCTTAGACTGTGACCCCTGGACCTGGACTCACCCACCATCGGGAACATCCTTCCTGCATCTAGTCTGTCCAGTCCTCTTAGAATTTTGTAGGTTTCTATGAGATCTCCTCTCATTCTTCTAAACTCTAGCGAATACAAGCCTAATCGACCCAATCTCTCTTCATACGTCAGTCCTGCCATCCCAGGAATCAGTCTGGTGAACCTTCGCTGCACTCCCTCCATAGCAAGAACATCCTTCCTCAGATAAGGAGACCAAAACTGCACACAATACTCCAGATGTGGTCTCACCAAGGCCTTGTATAATTGCAGCAAGACATCCTTGTTCCTGTACTCGAATCCTCTCGCTATGAAGGTCAACATACCATTTGCCTTCTTAACTGCCTGCTGCACCTGCATGCTTACCTTCAGCGACTGGTGCACAAGGACACCCACGTCTCACTGCACCTCCCCCTTTCCCAATCTATCGCCGTTCAGATAATAATCTGCCTTTCTGTTTTTGCCACCAAAGTGTTTTATGTTTTTGCCACCATTTATCCACATTATACTGCATCTGCCATGTATTTGCTCACTCACTTAACCTGTCCCAATCACACTGGAGCTTCTCTGCATACTCCTCACAGCTCACACTCCCACCCAGCTTTGTGTCATCTGCAAACTTGGATATATTACATTTAATTCCCTCATTTATATCATTAATATATATTGTGAATAGCTGAGGTCCTAGCATTGATCCCTGCGGTACCCCACTAGTCACTGTCTGCCACTCGGAAAAAGACCCGTTTATTCCTACTCTTTGTTTTCTGTCTGCCAGCCAGTTCTCTATCCATGTCAGTACCTTATCTCCAATCCCATGTGCTTTAATTTTGCACACTAATCTCTTATGTGAGACCTTATCGAAAGCCTTCTGAAAGTCCAAATACACCACATCCACTGGTTCTCTCTTATCTATTCTACTATTTACATACTCAAAAAATTCCAGTAGATTTGTCAAGCATCATTTCCCTTTCGTAAATCCATGTTGACTTTGTCCGATCCTGTTATTGTTTTCCGAGTGCTCTGCTATTACATCTTTTATAATGGACTCTAGCATTTTCCCCACTACTGTATGTCAGGCTCTTTTGGGCCTCCTTATCTCGAGAGACAATGGATACGCGCCTGGAGGTGGTCAGTGGTTTGTGAAGCAGCGCCTGGAGTGGCTATGAAGGCCAATTCTGGAGTGACAGGCTCTTCCACAGGTGCTGCAGAGAGATTTGTTTGTCGGGGCTGTTGCACAGTTGGCTCTCCCCTTGCGCCTTTGTCTTTTTTCCTGCCAACTACTAAGTCTCTTCGACTCGCCACAATTTAGCCCTGTCTTTATGGCTGCCCGCCAGCTCTGGCGAATGCTGGCAACTGACTCCCACGACTTGTGATCAATGTCACACGATTTCATGTCGCGTTTGCAGACGTCTTTATAGCGGAGACATGGACGGCCAGTGGGTCTGATACCAGTGGCGAGCTCGCTGTACAATGTGTCATTGGGGATCCTGCCATCTTCCATGCGGCTCACATGGCCAAGCCATCTCAAGCGCCGCTGACTCAGTCATGTGTATAAGCTGGGGGTGTTGGCCGCTTCAAGGACTTCTGTGTTGGAGATATAGTCCTGCCACCTGATGCCAAGTATTCTCCGAAGGCAGCGAAGATGGAATGAATTGAGACGTCGCTCTTGGCTGGCATACGTTGTCCAGGCCTCGCTGCCGTAGAGCAAGGTACTGAGGACACAGGCCTGATACACTCGGACTTTTGTGTTCCGTGTCAGTGCGCCATTTTCCCACACTCTCTTGGCCAGTCTGGACATAGCAGTGGAAGCCTTACCCATGCGCTTGTTGATTTCTGCATCCAGAGACAGATTACTGGTGATATTATGTCAGGCTAACCGGTCTATAATTCCCTGTTTTCTCTCTACCTCCTTTTTTAAATAGTGGGGTTACATTAGCTACCCTCCAATCCATTGGAACTGTTCCAGAGTCTATAGAATTTTGAAAAATGACCAGCAATGCATCTACTATTTCTAGGGCCACTTCCTTAAGTACTCTGGGATGTAGATTATCAGGCCCTGGGGATTTATCGGCCTTCAATCCTATCAATTTCCCGAACACCATTTCCCTACTAATACTGATTTCATATGGTTCCTCCTTCTCAGTAGACCCTATGTTCCCCAACATTTCTGGGAGGTAATTTGTGTTCTCCTTTGTGAAGACAGAACCAAAGTATGTATTTAATTGGTCTGCCATTTCTTTATCCCCCATTATAAATTCCCCCATTTCTGACTGTAAAGGACCCACATTTGTCTTCACTAATCTTTTTCTCTTCACATATCTGTAGAAGCTTTTACTGTCAGTTTTTATGTTCTCTGCAAGCTCACTCTCATACTCTATTTTCCCCTTCTTAATCTACATCTTTGTCCTCCTTTGCTGAATTCTCAACTGCTCTCAATCCTCAGACTTGCTGCTTGTTCTGGCCATTTTATATTTCTCCTCCTTGGATCTAATACTATCCCTAATTTCTTTTGTAAGCCACGGTTGAGCCACCCTTCCTGTTTTATTTTTGCGCCAGACAGGAATGAACAATTGTTCTAATTCATCCATGCGCTCTTTAAATGCTAGCCATTGCCTATCCACTGTCAACCCTTTAAGTAACGTTCCCCAATCTATCATAGCCAACTGGCGCTTATTACCTTCATAGTTTCCTTTATTTAGATTCAGGACCCTAGTCTCAGAATCAACTCTCTCACTCTCCATCTTAATGAAGAATTCTATCATATTATGGCCGCTCGTCCCCAAGAGACCCCGCACAAGTTTGTGAACTAATACTTTCTCATTACACAATACCCAGTCTAGGATGGCCTGTTCTCTAGTTGGTTCTTCAACGTATTGGTGCAAAAAACATCACATACTCACTGAAGGAATTCCTCCTCTACAGTATTATTGCTAATTTGGTTTGCCCAATCTATATGTAGATTACAATCACCCATAATTACAGTTGCACCCTTACTGCATGCATCTCTAACTTTCTGTTTAATGCCATTCTCCACATCACCACTCCTGTTTGGGAGTCTATATACAACCTCCACCAATTTTTCCTGCCCCTTGGTGTTTCTTAGCTCCACCCATACAGATTCCACATCAGGATTATCTGAGCTAATATCCTTCCTCACTATTATATTGATTTCCTCTTTTACTAACAACGCTACTCCACCTCCTTTCCCTTTTTGCCTGTCCTTCCTAAATATTGAATACTCTTGGATGTTCAGTTCCCATCCTTGGTCACCAATGAGAGGTGGTGTGCCCATCATTGGTGCAGTGATGGAGGAGGAGGCGATGGAGATAGGAAGGGTTGCAGCAGGGCAGCCTGCCACGCAGGGCAAAGTGGGGGTGGAGCCCATAGAGAGTGAGTATTGCAATGAATGCGGGCATCAAACCTTCTGACAAGTATTAGCTCTGGTGCCTCTGTGGGCCTTGATGAACACAGGATACTCCAGATCAAGGACAAGCAGCAGGAATTGCTTGAAAGTGCAGCTTTTAAAAAAAGTGGGCGGCACAGTGGCGCAGTGGTTAGCACCGCAGCCTCACAGCTCCAGTGACCCGGGTTCAATTCTGGGTACTGCCTGTGTGGAGTTTGCAAGTTCTCCCTGTGTTTGCGTGGGTTTCCTCCGGATGCTCCAGTTTCCTCCCACATGCCAAAAGACTTGCAGGTTGATAGGTAAATTGGCCATTAGCAATTGCCCCCTAGTATAGGTACGTGATAGGGAAATATAGGGATAGGTGGGGATGTGGTAGGAATGTGGGATTAGTTTAGGATTAGTATAAATGGGTGGTTGATGGTCGGCACAGACTCGGTGGGCTGAAGGGCCTGTTTCAGTGCTGTAACTCTACTCTAAACTAAACTAAACTAAACACCCTGCAGCCATGTCTCTGTAATCACAACTATATTGTATCCATTTACATCTATTTGCGCGGTTAATTTCCCTACCTTATTCTGAATACTCCGCACATTGAGACACAATGCCTTTAGGCTTGTCTTTTTAACATCCTTAGTCATCTTAGCATTATTTTGCACTATGGCCCTATTTGTTTCTTGCCCTTGATTTCTAAGCCTTCCACTTCTGTCTTTTTGTTCCCTGTCTTTCATTTCTATCCTTGTTTCCTCCTCCTCAGTCTCCCCACTCAGGTTCCCATCCCCCTGCCATTCCAGTTTAAATCCTCGAAAGCATAAGCAAACACCCCTGTGAGGACATTGGTTCCAGTCCTGCCTGGGTGTAACCCGTCCCACTTGTACAGGTCCCACCTTCCCCAGAACCAGTCCCGGTGTCCCAGGAATCTAAATTCCTCCCTCCTGCACCATTTCTCCAGCCATGCATTCATCTGGTCTATTCTCCTGTTCCTATACTCACCAACACACGGCACAGGAAGTAATCCTGAGATTACTACCTTTGAGGTCCTGCTTTTTAATTTAGCTCCTTAACTCCTTAAATTCACCTTGCAGGACCTCATCCCTTTTTCTACCTACATCGTTGGTACCGGTTGGTAACTATGTTTCATCAAAAGCAATGGTAAATTCTTTTATATCGTAATTTATTCTAAAATGACTTACTCTATTGTAGCCAGTCTCTGCTGTTCGCTTTTCTATAAAACTTATGGAATGTCAAAGTGGTTTTATAGAAGAAATTGTGAAGCAGGAGAATCCCCATTTTCGCTGTGCATGCTGGATTTCTCCTTAACCAAGTTGTTGGAAGAGGAAAATATGGGAAAGCTGTTGCAAATCATCATTTTGCTAAATGCAGAGCTCCTCTTGTGTTGCATTAGTTCTTATACTAAAGAATGCTGCCTTCAGTGTCGCAGATCAAATCAGATTCAAATGAACCAAAAGCATGGAAAAGCACATGAGTTTCTGCTGTTTGTATTATGAACCATTTCATTATTGAGTATCATCTCAATATGAATCTAAAGACTATAACCATGAAGCTTTCTGGACAGTAGCATCCTCATTATGTATCAAAGGCTGTCACTAAGAAGGGCTCTTATTTGCAAAAAGAATTGACGGCAGGCACAAGGAACTGAACAGACTATATGTTCTTTTATTTTGCACTTTTTTAACTTTTATATTGAACTGCTGAAGTTATATTTTAGATGTTAACATATTGCTAAAACACTACTGATTATCACAGAAAGGACAGAGGAACATCTCGTCAGTGGTCTGATTACTTGAGTTCCTGTCACAATTAAGCAAACAGCTTGAACCAGGCAGTGTCAGTAGTGCAAGACACAAACATGTGAGCAATGAGGTGACACATCAATGCTGTGACTGGAAAGAATATTTGGAATAGAGAACCCATGTCATAGCTATTCTGCACTTTCATTTGGGTATCATTTGGGTATCAAGACTTATGGGGATACTTTTGGTTTATGGTGTAGGTTTCACTCTTTATAACCCATGGATTCATACCATTGTTCAATATTGCTCAGACACCGATGAGGCAAAAATGTACTGCTCACTGACTTAATATGGTTTGATATATCAGACAACCTCATAGCTCAAGTATAGTTGCACCAAACCTCTGTTCTGAGGGCTTGTATTTGAATTCCTATTCTCAACCATTATTCAAATTTGAGTGACTTCTTGAGCCAATAGTTAAAGTAACTTAACTGAGTACAGGAAGTGGGGTGGATGGGGGGAGAGGTTATACATAGGACTAAATTAATACCTTACAAAGTATATCTTTTGTCAATTAATACAGAGTATTACTGATGATAACCATGAAACAAAATCCTTGGTCCAGACAAACTTGCAACTGGACATCTCTTCTGAAATCCTTAAATTATTCTGATTCTGTTTTTAGAATGCTTGTCTACCTATTTCCAGGGAATACTTTTCATCTCTTTGTCTATCTTTTTGCCTGCAATCATGAAAAAAGAAAATGCACAGAGCGAGACTGTCTGTGTAATAATTGTTCAATAATCCATATTTGGTAGCTTACAGCTGAGAGTAATCTCATAACACCAGTGATTAATTGGAGAATAAGGATTGGAGATCAAATACATTTCAATTGGCCTTGGATTGCCGTTCTCTACATTACAACAGTGACTACACTTCAAATTGTCGTTCACTGGCTCTGAGAGCACTTTGCAGCAACCTGAGGCCATGAAAGGTACATAAAATGGAAGTTCTTTCATTCTCAGGTGAAAATTAAGTCATATGGAATGTTTTTCATGTCCATAGGACAGTTCAAAACACTTTCAGCTGATTATTTTTGAAGTGCAGTTACTGTTATCATCAGGGTAAGAGCAGCAACTAATTTATGCATTACAAGGTCTCACAAATAGCAATGAGACGAACAGTGGTGGCATTTGTGAAATAAGTATTAGCCAACACATTGGGACAACTCCCTTTTACATCCACCATTGATAGGCATATGAAGTCTCTTTTCATGCCCCATCCAAAAGACAACACCTGTAAGAATATAGCACTCACTCAGTACAGCACTGGAGTATCAGCCTAGATTTTGAGCTCATCTTGGGAATGCACCTGGAAACTACAACCTGGACAGAGGAACAGAAGCAGGCCATTTAGCTCCTCGAGCCTGTTCTGCTGCCATTCAATGAGATCGTGGCTGATCTGCGACCTAGCTCCATATACCAAGCTTTGCCCCATATCCTTTAAAACTTTTGGCTAACACAAATCTATCAATCTCAGTTTTAAAGCTTCCAATTGATCTACCATCAATTGCCATTTGCGGAGGAGGGTTCCAAATTTCTATCACCCTTTGCCTGTAGAAGTGCTTCCTGATTTCACTCATTAAGGGTGAATTTTTAGACTATGACCCCTAGTCTTAGACTTCCCAACTAGTGGAAATAGCTTCTCTCTTTCTATCCTATCTGTTCCCGTTAATACCTTGAAAACTGCAATCAAATCAAATTTAACCTTCTAAATTCCAGGGAGTAACAACTCTAGTTTGTGTAATCTCTCCTCGTAATTTAACCCTCGGAGTCTTTTGACCCAGTGGCAACTATATTAACCTAGTCAAGGCTGACACTACATCAAAAGTGTCACTACATCATCAAAGTTGATGAAGGGTCACTGACCTGAAATGTTAACTCTGTTTCTCTCTCCCCAGATGCTGCCTGACCTACTGAGTATTTCCAACATTTTCTGTTTTTATTTCCGATTTTCAGCATCTGCAGTATTTTGCTTTTGTATCAAAAAGACTGGCATCATCGATGTCACTGTAGCAGAGTTTCATACAAGTGAGGCTTAGAAAGACAATTCTGGAGTGCCACAGTCTATCTGTGCCTGTAGTGGTGAACCATTAAATCAATATAAAGTTTGTTTCAAAATATTTTACATTTCAGAAATCAAGAAAATTAATCTATTAATCATTTGATCATACCCTCAACCTGGTGTTTGTTTTTATACAATGGTATCAATTTAATAATCAGAATGAATTTAGAGAGGGGCATATTTTTATGTTATTGTTTGTGGAAACATAAGCAAGCCTACTTATATCATTAGTTTATGATAGCATCAGCTTATTACTGACATCACTATAAATTATACCATTGTTCAGTTGGTTAATTCTGCAAGGTTTCACAGGGAATGTATTCAGGTCAATAAATTGCAGTTTATCGCATTCCCTCTCAATTAAATCAGTTTAAACTAGAGACAGACATTAATTTTATGAGATCATCCTCCGAGCTGTGGGATGTGTCTGTTACTTGTTGTCAAATTAATGCAGAATTGACTGGGGTTTTCCATAATATTCTTTGTGTCTTAGGACTGTGGAGCACATCCAAGAGCAATAGAAACTTTACTAAAACATCCAAATAAGTTATTAAATATTTTGCGGGCAGGTTACGTCACAGTACTTAGTGTCATTTCTGCTAGTGGCATTTACACCAAAATGAATATGAGATCTATGTGCACACTGTCAAATTCCTAAGTGTTTGTTCATTTTTGATAAAGCATCACACACTGTGCTGAGATCACTCCGGATGTCTTGAACAACTTTTTCAATGCTTCTGGTATCCTTGAGCATTTCAATGCTTTGGGTATATGGGTTGTAGTGTACAGAGTAAGGGCGTTTGACTGATTTTGAAAATTCCCTGAAAGAATAAAATGCATGATTTGTAATAAAGTTTAGTTAGAATTGTATCTAAAACAGTTTAACAAGTAGCACTGGATAACAGGAATTCAGGAAGATAGGTAGCATAGAATTCGAAAAAGCCTTTTGTCCCATAAAGACTGCTCCTTCCACAGACCATGTACAATCTACCCTATTATGCACTCCTTCTCACGTGCCTCAGCTCCTGAAAGAATGCTCTGATTCCCAAAGGTAGTTAGGCAAAAATCCAAAATATATATCTATATTTATTCACAGGATGTGGCAGTCACTGGCAAACCCAGCATTTATACCCATCCCTCATTGCCATTGAGAAGGTGGTGGTGAGCCGCCTTCTTGAACCATTGCAGTCCGTGTGGCGTAGGTGCACCCACAGAGCTGTTAGGCGAGGAGTTCCAGGAAGTTGACCCAGCAAAAGGTGAATAGTCAACTATCTTCAAACTCAGGCGGCTGCCCTCCAAATCCCATCGCATGAGGAGAAGGCTATGATGTCCCATAGAGTACTAACTCAACACAGTCCTGAAACCTCCCTATCCTCCCACTTCTACAAATGAGAATACCTACCCAAGGAGGCTAATATCCTAGTACCTCACAGCCACAGGACAACAAAATATTACGCTACTAAAGTTCAAATGTTCAAAGGCTGATTGACAGCAGCCTTGTCATTTACCGCACCAGCACTTTGGCAGCAAATTTAGTTCCGATCCTCTGATAGCAAAAAGCGCTCTGCGTTAGCTAGGTTTTGTTAGATGAAGATCACTGCCAGTCTTTACACGCATAGGGGATGGGAGAGAAAACTTGTCAGGGAAAGATCCCTTCCTGTATCCCTCAACCACAGAACAATTAGGAACAGGCTGATCAAAAAGAGAAAGACAGATCATAAGCCCATTCAAACATATGGTCATGTTTAACTTTAGAAACGAAATTTAAAAAACAAATTCGGCTTCACTCCAAATGATTTGTTAGATCTGCAACTACACCACCTGGTGGATCAAAGACAGAGCAGCACATCAGTGTCCATGAAAGTAACTACAGACCAGGGTTTGCCTCCCTCACGTGAGAATCGCACAAACTGAAAATGGCTTCCTGCGGAGGAGGGAGAAAATAGGAGAGAAAAAAATAAACAGTACTTCTTGGTTAAAATTAGTATAACTTTAATGATTGAATGAACAATTAGTTCCCACAAAAATACAATAAAACAGATTGCACTTTTTCTTTTGCTGAAAGATAATTTTCTTTAGCCCCTGATCTGTCATTATGTTTATCAGGCTGGTTATTTTTGCCGATCAGCTAGGTAACAAGAGTCCGCACACCCTCTCAAACAACATAGGAATATAGGAGCACGAATAGGCCATTCAGCCCATCGAGCTTGTTCTGCCATTCAATGAGGTCATGGCTGATCTGCGACCTAACTCCATATACCTGCATTTGCCCCATATCCCTGAATACCTTCAGATAACAAAAATCTATCAATCTCAGATTTTAAATTTATAACTGATCTAGCGTCAATTGCCATTTGTAGAAGAGAGTTCGGAACTGCTATCACCCTTGGTGTGTAAACTGTTCCCTCACTTCACTCCTGACATGTCTAGCTCTAATTTTTAGACTACACTCACTAGTTCTGGACTCCCCAACTAGCGTAAATAGTTTCTATCTGCTCCATCTGTTCTCTTTAATATCTTGAAAACTTCGAGTCAATCATTCCTTAACCTTCTAAATTCAGGTAATAAGGCCCTAATTTATGTAAACTCTCATTGTAATTTAACCCTTGAAGTCGAGTTATCATTCTGGTATATCTATGTTGCACTCCCTCCAAGGCCAATATATCTTTCCTAAGGTGTAATGCCCAGAACTGCTCACACTACTCCAGCTGTGGTCTAACTCGAATTTTGTATAGCTGAAGCATGACTCCTACCCCCTGGTATTCTAGTCCTTTAGCTATAACTGCCAGCATTCCATTAGCCTTTTTCATTATTTTCTGTACCTGTTCATGATATTTTAATGATCTATACACCTGGGACCTCAAGTCTCTTTAGACTTCTATCTCTAGCTTTTCCCTTTTTAGAAGGTATCCTGTTCTGTTCTTTTTAGGTCCAAAGTCGATGACCTCACATCTGCCTACATTGAAATCCATTTGCCACAGTTTTGTCCATTCACTTAATCTAACAGTACCTCTTTGTAATTTTATGCTTCCATTTACCTTGTTTACAATCCTACCTATCTCAGTATCATCAGCAAATTTGTAATGTGGTTTTCTATTCCATCATCTAAGGCAGTAATAAAAACAGCGACTAGTTGAAGTTCCAACACAGATCCTTACAGGATGCCATGAGTCACATCCTGCCAGTTTGAGTACCTATCCTTCTGCATAAACATCATAGACCTGAAGCATGCATTTCAATTTTGGATTGAAGGGAGACTGTTGAATCTACGCTGCCTTCAGTCCAAAACCAAATTCACTCCAACCTCAGAGTTCAAGCTTCAGCATGCAGACAATGCTTGTGTGCGCACTTTCTCTGAAACTGAGCTCCAGATCATTGTCGACTCCTTCTCCGAAGCATATGAGAAAATGGGTCTTTCACTAAACACTCGGAAAATGAAGGTCCTCTTCTAACCAGCTTCCACAGCACAACACCTCCCCCCATCAATCAAGATCAATGGTGAGATCCTGGAAAATGTGGACCATTTTCCAGATCTTAGGTGCCTCCTCTCGGCACAGGCAGACATAGATGACGAAGTTCATCATCGCCTCCAATGTGCTAGCTCAGTATTCGGCCGACTGAGGAAGAGAGTATTTGAGGATCAGGGTCTCAAACCTGAGACTAAGATCATAGTTTACTGGGCAGCATTGATCACTGTGCTCCTACATGCTTCAGAGACTTGGACAACCTAAAGCAGGCACCTCAAAGCACTGGGAAAGTATCACCAGAGGTGCCTCTGCACAATCCTCCAAATCCAGTGGCAAGAAAGGCAGCATCCTCTCCCAAGCCAACCTGCCCAGCATCGGGGCCCTAATCACCCAAAACCAGCTCCGCTGGGTGGGACATGTCATTCACATGCCTGACACCAGACTCCCGAATCAGCTGTTCTACTCAGAACTTGGTCATGGCAGGAGACTCCCAGGAGGACATCGGAAACACTTTAGAGATGTCCTCAAAACATCCATGAAGAGATCAAACATCCACGTTAACTCGTGAGAGTCCCTGGCTCGTGACAATCCTAGATGGAGAAAGCTCATTCAGGAAGGCTTCGTACACCTTGAGGGATTTCGTCAGGAGGTGAATTCGAGGCATCAGAGGGAGCGCACAAACTTCCAACTACTCATTTATCTGACCCTTCAAACCATCCACCTGCCCCTCACGTGGCGGAGTCTGCAGATCACACACTGGACTTAGCAGCCATCTCAGAACCCATCATACAACAGCAGAAGCAAGTCAACCTCGATCCCAAGGGACTGCCTAAGAAGAAGGGGGAGAGGTAGCATGCATTTTACTTATTGTGTACAGGGGAAACGGTGGGACTGAGTAGAATTCTAATTATTGTCAAAGGAATAGTAGCACATTACAGCTTAATGCAACAGCAAGTATCATTGATTAAAAAAAAGCCCAGCAAACAATCCAGAATTACTGTGTTCAGATATTGAAAAAGCGTGGGCACACTCATGACCCTTTCCACAGGACGCATACTTATGTATTACAATGCTAAGCAGTATTAACTCACATCTATTCATGAGACCATTACATATACACAGCTAGATTATACATAGTTGCATGCCTGGTGTTAAACTTTAAGTTCTGAGGGTGCATATCAGAAATTCTAGCCCGAAAGTCAAAGCAGCCCATAGAATTTCCCTACACATGAAGTTTTGTGCCAGACACGCACAGCACAGCACATTTACCACTATCCAAGAATAATAGATTGTACCCTCATTTCATTAATATGTGATCAATATGTCTCTTGAAATTGCTCCATTCAACAAAGGAAGATCAAACATTTTGTTAATTTAAATCTTATCTCAGCTAATTTCAAATCTCTTTGTCTCAGCATAGTGACTTAACTATTGGGTGAATTTTTCAATATTAGGCACTGAAGCGGTGAGACAATGAAGCAGCAAGTTTAGCAATGAGCAGGAATCTTGGTGGTTCAGCCCCAGGTGATTTTCCAAGCTCTGCATTGTTAACTATCCACAGTGAGTTCCCAGCTCAGGCTGGAGCTGGCTGCAGATACTCAAAGTCAGTGGAATATGGGAAACAGCCTGAAGTTGCAACTCTTATAGGCTTTTTAAAGAAATGTGAAGAGACAGAATTCTGACCAGACAGAGGAACAGCACCTCAATTTTCAGATTTAGCTTTGAAGATGCTGATGGATAAATATAGAATAAATATAGGGATCCCAGGCACTTCCTTTACGGTAGCAAGTGTCCACTAGAGTACATGCAATGATGAACATCGAAAAGACATCCCAGAGGTTTGTCCCATATTTGAGACTAGGCTGAGCACTTCTTTGGCCTCCTTATCTCGAGAGACAATGGATAAGCGCCTGGAGGTGGTCAGTGCTTTGTGAAGCAGCGCCTGGAGTGGCTATAAAGGCCAATTCTAGAGTGACAGGCTCTTCCACAGAGAAATTTGTTCGTCGGGGCTGTTACACAGTTGGCTCTCCCCTTGCGCCTCTGTCTTTTTTCCTGCCAACTACTAAGTCTCTTCGACTCGCCACACTTTAGCCCCGCCTTTATGGCTGCACGCCAGCTCTGGCGAACACTGGCAACTGACTCCCACGACTTGTGATCAATGTCACAGGATTTCATGTCGCGTTTGCAGACGTCTTTAAAGCGGAGACATGGACGGCCGGTGGGTCTGATACCAGTGGCAAGCTCGCTGTACAATGTGTCTTTGGGGATCCTGCCATCTTCCATGCGGCTCACATGGCCAAGCCATCTCAAGCGCCGCTGACTCAGTAGTGTGTATAAGCTGGGGATGTTGGCCGCCTCGAGGACTTCTGCGTTGGAGATACGGTCCTGCCACCTGATGCCAAGTATTCTCCGGAGGCAGCGAAGATGGAATGAATTGAGACGTCGCTCTTGGCTGACATACGTTGTCCAGGCCTCGCTGCCATAGAGCAAGGTACTGAGGGCACAGGCCTGATACACTCAGACTTTTGTGTTCCGTGTCAGTGCGCCATTTTCCCGCACTCTCTTGGCCAGTCTGGACATAGCAGTGGAAGCCTTTCCCATGCGCTTGTTGATTTCTGCATCTAGAGACAGGTTACTGGTGATAATTGAGCCTAGATAGGTGAACTCTTGAACCACTTCCAGAGCGTGGTCGCCAATATTGATGGATGGAGCATTTCTGACATCCTGCCCCATGTCACTATGGGGTGACAAAGAAGGCAGGGCACTGGGCCTAGCTCGCTTATCCTCGGCAAGCCTTTGAATTTAACGCAGCAATTTCTGCCATTAGGATTGGATCTTTGGACATGACGACTATACATTTTGGGGCATCTGAGATACTCTCTCGAATGCAGTAGTGCTGGTTATCCTGGGAATCTGATGTTCAACGGTGTGCCTGTATTGCCCTATATCTAATTCTACAATAGCCTCGTAACAATAGGGCCTCTTTTTGATCTGAACTAGATATCACATCTTTCACAAGTGTCCTCATGCAAAGTTCTCCAATCAACTCTGAAGGTAAACTCAAGCGTTTAGGCGAGGTCAGATACAAATCATTAAACTGCTTTATTTTAAAGACAGCAAGTGTACATACGGAGCAACAGCCAAAGCAACCTCCCCTTCTATTACTCAATGTCACTTTGCTCCTTGAAAAATGAGGGAAAAGTAATAAACCATATTGTTTGTCCCTTTCATGGGCTGACTTCCTTGTTATTGGTAATATCCTTCTTTCTAGATATCTTTTAACTGCAAAAACTGACCTCCTGCACTTTAGCTTCCAGCTTTGGGCTCCTGGCCTATACGTCATAGTCTCCTGTTTAACACATGACTGTCCTTTTCTCTGCATTCCTAGAAGGGGAATGGTTGTGGCTCTGATTTCCTCCCTGTTCAGTGATTCATCAGTAGGCCCAGTTAAGAAATAAAGCTAGCTACTTCTCTTCCCCCTTGGGGTGTGAGTTTAAAGAGACATCTCTTGCTATTCTCAAAGCAATGGGACCATTCTGGCAAGGGGGCCTGGATGAGACAACTAGCCCTCACTGTATCTTTTTGAAATAGACTATAGACTGTTTCAGCCCACAAACTGGCTTGTCTGGCTTTAATACATTTCTTCAATAGCTACAGCCTGTGGCTTTATTGAAACCTGTGTGATTTCACTTTGTCTTCAAACACAATACTTAAACATAACTCAATTCCAAAACCTTCCCGTGAAGGGAAAAATGATCAAAAATTTCAAAACATAACCAAAAAAGCAAACATGATGGACAGAATATGCTGCTCACTCTCCCTATTATGCAGAATTAGCATTCTAGAAATGAACGCCTCCCCCCCACCCTCTACCACCAACCCCCCCACACCCTACCCCCCACAGCTTCCTGTATCTCTTCCAATGTTCCTGGTCACAATTCCCCAAACAGTGTTTTTTCCCCAGGCAACACAAGGTAGGAACAGAAAATGCTGGTGCATTTCTAGAATTTTCTGTTTTTATTTCAAATTTCCAACATTCGCAGCTTTTCCTTTTTAGTTATAATTGGCATCCTCTGAAGTGCTCCACATGGAGTCCTCACATCACTTCAGTTTTTACAAGGACGACTGAGAAGAGTCCAGAATGTGTTTTGTCGAGCGTCACTGCAAACTACATTTTCAAAAAAAAAACTGCAATTTTACTTATCACACAAAATGTTTGGGAAACTTCAATGTTATTTTCATCACGATGAAACCATGCTTAGCAATATTCAGTCCGATTATTTAAACAAATGAGGGGCAATGGTTTTGCCAAACACTTGTTTTGTGTGAAGACAGTGCCCTTTTAAAGTGAGACAAAGGACAATGAAAAGGCTGGCTAACTGGGCTTGTGTCCCACTTAACTGCCAGCGACAGCTTGATTATCTACAACAACAACAAATATTATACAGCGCCTTTGATGTAAAAGAATGTCCCAAGGCACTTCACAGAAGCATTATAAAATAAAGCATGACACCGACCACAAAGGAGATATTAGGTCAGATGACCAAAAGCTTGGTCAAAGAGGTTTTAAGGAGTGCTTTAAAGGAGGAAAGCAAGATGGAGAGGTAGAGAGATGTAGGGACGGTATTCCAGAGCTTGGAGCCTAGGCAATGGAAGGTGCCACCAATGGTGGAGCGATTGGAATCAGGGACGCACAAGGGGCTAGAATTAGTTGAGCACAGATATCTTGGAGGCTTGTGGGGCTGGAGGAGATTACAGAGACGGGGAGGGGGCGAGGTCATGCGGGATTTGAAAACAAGGATGAGATTTTAAAATCAAGATGCTCCTTGATCGGGAGCTAATGTACACCTCTCCACCTCGCTTTCCTCCTTTAAGACACTCCTTAGAACCTACCTCTTTGATCAAGCTTTTGGTTATCTGACCTAATATCTCCCTTTTTTCATACTTTGTTTTATAATGCTCCTGTGAAGTGCCTTGTAGCATTTTATTACGTTAAAGGTGCTATATAAATATAAATTGCTGTTGGGATACTGCAGCCAATGAATAAAGTTACCTGCTAATTAGTTCCATGTTCATCACTCCAATGTGTTCTCTCAGATTTGTATTGCAGTCGCTTTCAATTTTGATCGCTTTATAGCTATAACAGGCAAACAGTGTTAACAGCCATTCACCTGCTATAAGTACTGGGGTCTGCGTTAGCAGACAAATGCTTAACAGATTCAATTGATATTCCTGCTATTACTATTCTAATGCAGGCATTGACCAGTTTATTTTACACCTCCACTAAAACAGTAAAGGAATGCAATGCAAATATTGTGTTAAGCACTTGTCTGCTAATATCATCAACAGTCAGTTCTAGATTTTAGAGGGAAAAAAAATTACTTGCCTCATTTTGTCTTTGGCCTCCTCAAAACTTTCTGACAAAAAATAAGCTTCCTGGAAGGTAGTGATAAGGCATTCCTGCGTGCAGGTTGTCTTAGGATCAAATGGCTTCACAATCGCTTTGTCCGACAGTGCATGCTGTGAGAGACAATTACATGTAAAACAGAAATCACTTGATTATGAACGACAATGCGTTTCATTGTAGGTAGAAAATAAAATCAAAAAGCAATTTCTTGCCTTTAGTTCTCCGATAGAAGACAGAAGTCCTGCACCGTAAGCACGCAGCTGCCCTTCTTGCTTACAGAGCCCAAACTCCACAGTGAAGAAGTAGCACTGTAGAGTGACACATAAATTCTAGATTACTGTGACTGCCTATATTTCCTGTAAAGTCATCAAAAAATGGCTCTTGCATTCGATGGTACTTCAAACAACTACATGAGTAATTTGCTGATTTTTTTTTAATGTACTGCATGACATAATGAGTAAATAGATAAACATGCAGGCTCTTATGGCAATTTACGCAGCTGGACATTCTGAAGCACATCATCTATCCCAGGAGCAGTGCTAGGTAACAGTAACTGTGGCAACTACATACTCTCTGTCACCAACCTGCATAATTATGAATCACTAGCACTCAATCTGTTGATCACTAACTGTGATAATTACCAAGTTCTTTTATGATCATGCAGATTTTCAAATGCAGAGCAAATCAGACGTAAATAGACCAGTCAGTTTGTTCACAGGCGAGCGTTATCAAGAACAATGTGAAAAATGCTGTTATAAAGAAATTGTCTCATAAACCAATTTATTCAGTCATGATATTATTGTTAACATTCATTTCTGACTATAGATCTTAAAAATAGCAACATGCAACAGTCATACAAGTTATAGTGATAATACCAGTTCATAGAATCATAGAATAGCACAGCACAGAAAGAGACCATTTGGTCCAGCAAGGCTGCACCAGGTCTTTCGAAAAGCAATCTAGTTAGTCCCACTTCCCCACTCTCCTCATATTCCTGCAATTTTTTCTACTTCAAGTATTTATCCGATTCCCTTCTGAAGGCTACTACTGAACCTGTCTCCACCACCTTACCAGACAATGCATGCCAAATCTTATCCACTCACGTGAAAAGGTTTTTCCACATGTCGGCTCTGGTTTTCCTGCAATCATCTGAAATCCATGCCCACTGCTTATTGACTCTTCAGCTTTCTCTTTCTTTACTCTATCCAAATCCTTCATGATTTTAGACACCTCTAGCAAATCTCCTCTTAGCCTTCTCTGCTCTAAGGAGAACAACCCAAGCTTTTCCAGTCTATTCACGTAACTGTAATCCCTCATTCCTGGAACCATTCTAGTAAATCTCTTTCGTACCCATGTGAAGTCTTTATGTTCTTCCTAAAGTGTGATGCCCAGAAATGGTCACAATACTCCATCTGTGGCTGAACTACTGTTTTATATAGGTTTAGCATAACTTCCTGGCTTTTGTACTCTATGCCTCTATTTATAAAGCCCAGGATCCCTTATGCTTTATTAACCGCTTTGCTAACCTGTCTTGCCACCTTCAAATATGTGTGCACAGCATCCCCTGGTCCCTTTCTTCTTGAACCCCCTTTAAAATTGTACCAGTTAGCACGTATTGTCTTTCCTCATTTCTCCAACCAAAATCTATCACCTCACACTTTTCTGCATTGAACTTCATCTCCATGTATCCAACCAGTCCACCAGCCTGTCTAATCTTTCTCAGTGCTTACTACACTTCCAAGTTTTGTATCATCTGCAAATTTCTATATGCCCAGTATTAAGTCAACAATATATATCAAAAACAACAGCAGTCCTAGTACTGAACCTTGAGGGATGTCACTGTATACCTCCCTTCAATCCAAAAAAAATTCAACACTTCTCCTTTTTTATCCTTTTGCCAATTTGTATCCATGCTGCTACTGCCCCTTTTATCCCACATGCTTCAATTTTGCTAACAAGCCTAAGATGAGGCACTTGTCAAATCCCTTTTCAAAGTTCATGTACACATCAACTGCACTGCAGTCATACACCCTCTTCAGTTACCTCATTAAAAAACTCAATCAAGTTAGTCAAACATGATTTGCCCTTAATAAATCCACGCTGGCTATTCTTCATTAGTTCATGCTTGTTCAAGTGGCTGTTAATTTTCTCCCAGTTTATTGTTTCTAAAAGCTCCCCCCACCACTGGCATTAAACTGACTGGCCTGTAATCGCCAAGTTTATATTTCTCCCCTTTATTAAACAAGGGTGTAACATTTACAATCCTCCAGTCCTCTGGCACCAACCCCGGAATCTAAGGAAGATTGGAATTTTGTGGCCAGCACGTTTACAATATCCATCCTTACTTCCCTCAGCAACCTAGGATGCATTCCATCCGGACTGGGTGACATAATCAATTATAGATTATTTGTGAGGATGCAACATTAGAAATCTATATCTTTACGTAACAAGCACAAAATTCCACCCAAGTGTCACATCTACATTACATAGGATACATCAACAGGATTTTGCAAATAGTTTGCATAAAAATAGCTCACAAAGAATTGCTTCAGGTCACCTATACGTTGACTGACAGAAGGGAGCTTTCCAAATTAGTGAATGGGGCATGTGTGTATTATATGCAGTTAAACCTTATTATTAAGACAGAAGATTTGTATAGTGTCTTGTGTTATTGCAAAGGTCAGTAGGAAAACTCAAGCTCAAGTATAATGAAATTCTGGGAGAAGTTATAGCCAGAGGCATTGCTGTACTGTGTAGGGCTGGGATATGCATTAATAGTTGACCCCGGACATCGCTGCAGGAGTTCCTTAGGGTAGCGTCCTAGGTCCAACTATCTTCAGTTGCTTCATTAATGACCTACCCTCCAACATAAGGTCAGATGTGGGGAATTCGCAGATGATTGCATATTGTTCAGTTCCATTTGCAACTCTTCAGATAAGCAGTCCATGCCCACATGCAGCAAGACCTGGACAACACTCAGGTTTGGGCTGATAAGTGGCAAATAACAATCATATCACAGAAGTGCCAGGCAATGATCATCTCCAACAAAAGAGAATCTAACCAGTCCCCTTGATATTCAATTTCATTACCATCGCTAAACTACCCACACACCCGCCGCCACCAACAACATCCTGGGGGTTACCAGTGACCAGAAACTGAACTGGACTAGCCATATAAATACTGTGGCTCCCATAGCAGGTCAGAGGCTGGGAATTTTGCGGCGAGTAACTCACCTCCTGACTCCCCAAAAGTCGGTCCAACATCTACAAGGCACAAGTCAGGAGTGTGATGGAATATTCCCCACTTGCCTGGATGATTGCAGCTCCAACAACGCTCAAGAAGCTCGACACTATCCAAGACAAAGCAGCCCGCTTAATCGACACCCCATTTATTATCTTAAACATTCACTTCCTTCACCACCGGCACACAATGAAAGCAGTGTGTACCATCTTCAAGAGACACTGCAGAAACTCATTAAGACTCCTTCGACAGCACGTTCCAAGCCTGCGGCCTCTGCCACCTAGAAGGACAAGGGTAGTAGATGCATGGGAACACCATCATCTGCAAGTTCCCCTCCAAGTTACACATCATCCTGACTTGGAACTATATCACTGCTCTTTCACTGTCGCTGGGTCAAAATCCTGGAACTCCCTCTCCAACAGCACTGAGGGTGTATCTACAGGGGTTCAAGATGGTGCTCACTCCCACCTTCTTAACAGCAGTTAGGGATGAGCAATAAATTCTGGCCTAGCCAGTGACATCCACATCCCAAGAACGAATAGGAAAAAAAGGTAGATTAGTTTCCCATACACCAAGACACCAATGTCAACTCTGCTCTGCAGTCCTGCCACATCCAATCATGAATGTGGTAGACAATTAAGCCACTAACTGGAAGAGGTGGCTCCACAAATATTCCCATTCTCAATGATGGGGGA
The DNA here is from genome assembly GCF_036365525.1 of Heterodontus francisci. NCBI lineage: Eukaryota > Metazoa > Chordata > Chondrichthyes > Heterodontiformes > Heterodontidae > Heterodontus > Heterodontus francisci. The sequence goes on along the minus strand of NC_090388.1, from coordinate 24,173,398 downwards.
GCCCAGCACATCAATGCAAAAGATAAGGCTGAAGCATTTGCAACAACCTTCAGCCAGAAGTGCCGAGTGGATGATCCATCTTGACCTCCCCCAGAAGTCCCCAGCATCACAGATGCCAGTCTTCCGCCAATTCAATTTACTCCGCGTGATATCAAGAAACGACTGAAGGCACTGGATACTGCAAAGGCTATGGGCCCTGACAAAATTCTGGCAATAATACTGAAGACCTGCGCTCCAGAACTTGCCGCGTCCCTACCCAAGCTGTTCCAGTACAGCTACAACACTGACATCTACCCGGCAATGTGGAAAATTGCCCAGGTATGTCCTGTACACAAAAAGCAGGACAAGCCCAGCCCGGCCAATTACCACCCCATCAGTCTACTCTCGATCATCAGTAAAGTGATGGAACGTCAACAGTGCCATCAAGCGGCACTTGCTTAGCAATAAACTGCTCAGTGATGCTCAGTTTGGGTTCCGCCAGGGCCACTCAGCTCCTGACCTCATTACAGCTTTGGTTCAAACATGGACAAAAGAGCTGAACTCGAGGTGAGGTGAGAGTGACTGTCCTTGACATCAAGGCAATACTTGACTGAGTATGGCATCAAGGAGCCCTAGCAAAACTGGAGTCAATGGGAATCAGGGAGAAAACTCTCTGCTGGTTGGAGTCATACCTAGTGCAAAAGAAGATATTCTGATTGTTGGAGGTCAATGATCTCAGCTCCAGGACATCACTACAGGAGTTCCTCAGGGTAGTGTCCAAGGCCCAACCATCTTCAGCTGCTTCATCAATGACTTTCCTTCAATCACAAGGTCAGAAGTGGGGATGTTCGCTGATGATTGCTCAATGTTCAGCACCATTCGCGACTCCTCAGGTACTGAAGCAGTCCGTGTAGAAATGCAGCAAGAACTGGACAATATCCAGGCTTGGGCCGATAAGTGGCAAGATACATTAACGCCACACAAGTCCCAGGCAATGACCATCTCCAACAAGAGAGAATCCAACCACCTCCCCTTGACATTCAATGCATTACAATCATTGAATCCCCCAGTGTCAATGTCCTGGGGGTTACCATTGACCAGAAACTTAACTGGAGTAGCCATATAAATACTGTGGCTACAAGAGCAGGTCAGAGGCTAGGAATCCTGCAGCGAGTAACTCACCTCCTGACTCCCCAATGCCTGTCCACCATCTACAAGGCACAAGAATACTCTCTACTTGCCTGGATGGGTGCAGCTCCAACAATACTCAAGAAGCTTGACACCATCCAGGACAAAGCAGCCCGCTTGATTGGCACCCCATCCACAAGCATTCACTCCCAGCAACGCACCAGGGCTCCTTAGACAGCACCTTCCAAAACTGCGACCTCTACAACCTAGACAGACAAGAGCAGCGAATGCATGGGAACACCACCACCTGCAAGTTCTCCTCCAAGCCACAGGTCATCCTGACTTGGAACTATATCGCCGTTCCTTCACTGTCGCTGTGTCAAAATCCTGGAACTCCCTTCCTAACAGCACTGTGGGTGTACCTACCCTACATGGACTGCAGCAGTTCAAGAAGGCAGCTCACCACCACCTTCTCAAGAGCAATTCGGGATAGGCAATAAATGCCGGCCTAGCCAGCGATGCCCACATACCATGAACGAATAAAAAAAACAATGGGTGAAAAAAGTCAGCCTTGTCTGAACTTAGGACATATGACTCATTCTGAAGCTTTATTGGCAAAGGTTTGTGAAAAGTATTCACCTGGTAACGAAAATCAGCAAGTGGTGAGTAGAGGTGATGGTAGTCAAAAATGTCTGAAGTTTCATAGAGTCATAACGGCACAGGAGGCCATTCAGCCCATTGAGTCCATGCCGGCTCTCTGTAGAGCAATGCAATTCGTCCCATTCCCCCGCTCTATCCCTGCAACCCTACAAGTTTATTTCCTTCAAGTGCCCACCAATTTCTTTTTGAAATAATTCATAACCTCCACTTCCACCACCCTCGTAGTCGGTGAGTTCCCGGTCATTACCACTCACTGTATAAAAAAGTTCTTCCTCACATTCTCCCTGCATCGCTTGCCCAAAACCTTAAATCGTGTCCCTTAATCCTTGCACCATCAGCTACTGGGAACAGCTTTTCTTTGTCTACCCTGTCCAAACCTGTGTAGGAAGATTACCAGAAAACAAAAGCACAGCCTTGAATAGTACAAAGGTGGCTGTTTTGTTAGGTTTCAGTCAAACCAGATCCAAAATAGCTTCCAAGCTAGGTGTAAAACTGTTAGATACTATATAAAGCTGCATCTATTTTGTCCCTTGCATGCTGACAACACCAGGTTTTAGCTTGTTGCTTCCTCCATCGGCCTAAATATTGTTGGCATACTGTCAAAAATGCCCATCTGATACCAGTACCTGAAAGAGCCAAAGTTTACTCCAACTGAACCACAGCAAATCTGAGACCTTGCTCTTCTCCTCCCATCAACAGCTAAACCTTTGGCCTTCAGTCCATCAATACCCTGGATAACCAAGTGCACACTCATGGCATTCTGCCTGTCCCTTATCTCAGCTGTCTTCCCCCCTACTTCTGTTCCTTGTCACTGCATTGCTGACCAGTGTTCTATTTGTGTAGAATGAATTTACTCTTATATACCTGAGAAATCTACAAAGTTTTGATGGTTATTGGGAAAACGCCAAAGAATACAGGGGCAATGGCACGAGAGTGAAATCAAGAACACAATGCAAACAAGACAAATTCAATACCAATAAATGAAGGCCACGCTACCTCAATGAAGGCTGCTGAACTGATTTAGGAAGAAGCTGAAAGCCTTCTGGGAGTGATAATAAATTCAACACTTACCATATCCAGTCATTGTAGACAAGCAATCAACAAATCAAACAGAATGTTGAACAATAGCCCCAGTCTTGGAAAAGAGGCAAAAATGGTCTTGAGATGACACAGGCTCTGAACAAATAGACACATGAATACATGGTTGAACTGCTCTATCACACTTGTAAGAAATTCCAAACAAAAGGAAACTTACAGTGGCTAACTTCTGAACATCTTCGTCTGACGCAGCAAGAGAAACGAGGCCTAGTTCTTGTGAAAATTGTGCAAAACTTGGATCTGCCAGAAGAGGTACATGTCCCAGCAGCTCATGGCATGTATCACTGAAAAATATATTTTGAAAGGAGAATTACACTGTGCACAGCAACAGCAATTTATAACAGCTAAATTAACTTGTACATAGGCATCACCGGGTACATGCAGGCACACATATACATCGAATACAGAGGCATATCCAGTTAGCTATGAAATACAATACTCAATTACAACTTTATAAATGTCATAACATTAATTTGTGAGGGTTTTGTTGCTTACACACTGCTTTTTAGGTGGAGACGGCTATTTAAATATTGTCCCTTTGGCTCTGTGACCCACTGGGAGTGGGGGAGGCCTGGGACTGTACAAGAAACCCAGACGTCAGGGAACCCTACACTCTGAAGTTTTAACTCCCCAGTGTGCATGTGACATCCCTGCAGGTTTCCCACCCGGAAGTCAGCCTGATTGATAGGCTTGGTTTCCAGTCGGATGAGTAACACTGGAGAAGAGGCTGCATGACAAGGTTGGTACAAGCCCTGACGTAGTTTGGGGGGGACTGTGGATGGGGTGGGTGGAAGGGGTCGGAATGGGAAGCCTGAGTGTTCAGAGGCCTCAGCGGGTAGGACGTCAGGTGCCTAGGAGAGATCGAAAGCCATGGGGGAAGATCAGAAGGATTAGGGGAGGATGTGTCCAATCACAGTGGATTGGTGACGCAGCCAGATTTGATCTAGCAGTTAAATGGAAAAGGTACTTAACTCTTGAATCCAGCAGTTCTCACCTTTTTGAAGCTGCCAGCCTTCTCCACTTCCTTTTTAAAAGCTGTTATTGATTCTGCTTCCATCACCCTTTTTGATTAGATACTTCAAGTCCATGCACACCTAATTAAAAGTATCTCCTAACCTCTCACGTCATTGTTTGGGGGATGATGTCTAACTGCTCACTAACCAGTGGAAATAGTTTTTCTCAATTTACTTCATCAAAAACTCCAACAATTTTGAAAATCTCTATCAGAACTGTTTTTAACCTTCCTTATTTATTGAGAAGAGCTCTTGGCTGTCTCCTCATAACTTTCTTTGGCCTCCTTGTCTCGAGAGACAATGGGTAAGTGCCTGGAGGTGGTCAGTGGTTTGTGGAGCAGCACTGGGTGTGCGCTGATTCTAGAGGCCAATTCTAGAGTGACAGACTCTTCCACAGGCGCTGCAGATAAAATTGGTTGTCGGGGCTGTTACACAGTTGGCTCTCCCCTTGCGCTTCTGTCTTTTTCCTGCCAACTGCTAAGTCTCTTCGACTTGCCACTCTTTAGCCTCACCTTTATGGCTGTCCGCCAGCTCTGGCGATCACTGGCAACTGACTCCCACGATTTGTGATCAATGTCACAGGACTTCATGTCGCGTTTGCAGACGTCTTTGAAGCGGAGACATGGACGGCCAGTGGATCTGATACCAGTGACGAGCTCGTTGTACAATGCGTCCTTGGGGATCCTGCCATCTTCCATACGGCTCACATGGCCAAGCCATCTCAAGCGCCGCTGACTCCGTAGGGTGTATATGCTGGGGATGTTGGCCGCCTCGAGGACCTCATAACTAAAGACCCTCATATATAGTCATAGAAGTGGGGATAACCTTTTTATAACTGTTGTCCTGAGTGAAATTAATATGGATAGAGTCTCTACATGGGTAGGAGCCCACAGCACAAGTCTGGGCTAAATCCTTTATGCATCAAGCCAACATTAAGATACCAAGGTATCCTTGACAACTGAAGACATGCCATGCCTCAGGTTGCAGTTGTTCTATTCCAGAAAGCCAGTTGGTGAAGGAGAGAACTGGAGCCAATCTTTACACACTTTTATATTTATTTACAGCGTTATACATGACAAGCATACACCTCTTAACCTAACAACCACAACATTTTTACTCTCTATTTATAGGGGCTCAAGTAAATCCCCAATTAATGCCCACCACCTGTATACAATTAAACACAATTAATATAAAATTAACAGCAGTGTTCTGAAGAGATGTGATGTAAGGTCAATTTCAGCATCCTGGACTCTGTATATATTTGGATCTGCATTCTCTCCGTATACCACTTCATATATGAAAAAAAGTGAAAAATAAAAGTAATTTGTTGGTAAAAATGCAAGCAGGAAGAAAAGTGTTATTTTTCTTTGTCATTTTATCCCATTGCTCCTAATCCAACTGAGCACTCTTCACACAAGCGGTTATAACTGTCAAAGATTGAACAGGCTGGAGCTCTATTTCTAGAAAAGAGAAGACTGAGGTGTGACTTGATTGAGGTCCTTAATATTATGAAAGGGTTTAATAGGGTACATGTACAAAAGATGTTTTCACTTTTGGGGGGGTTTCCAAAACTCGGGGGCATAATATAAGATAGTCACCCCAATAGGAAATTTAAGAGAAACTTCTTTACCCAAAGGGTAGTCAAAATATGGAACATGCTACCACAAGAAGTAATTGAGGAGATAGTACAGGTGCATATATTGTCACGGTCCTGTGTTTTTTTTCTCTCTCTTCAGAAATATTGCGGTGCACCTTTAAGACTGTATAAGATCAGTACATCTTTATGACAGAATGTTCCGGAGGCTCAGTGAGCCAGAGTGCATTCTGGTTGCCAAGCTACAGCCAGAGAGAGAGAGAGAGAGAGAGGGGACATGAGATTCAATGTTGCAGTTTTGACTTTTAAAATTAGCTGAGCAGCATTCAGTTGAGAGCTCTAAGACAATTTAAACTGAAGGAAGAAAAGCTGTATTATTTCTCTCTCAAAATTCGATATAGCTTCAAGCTGAATTAATTTCATAAAAAATAAGAGAAAAGCTTTTTCCTTTCACAACAAATTATTGATATCTGCTGTGTTCATCTCTGGGGAAAAAAGAGTTTAATACTACACCGGCCGAACTGTTGAACCCCTATCTTTGGAAGGACCTTCTGTTTTCATCAGACCTTGGAAGACTGCAAGTGAACTTTGAGTGTGTTGTATTGGAAGACCATTGGTCAGGAATGTAATTTGCAAATACTTTATTTTATTTATTTTTTTTGGTCAGCTAATTTAAAACCAATTATATGTATGCGAATGCAGAAGATAGATTTTTAAATAAGTTATAAAGTCTTTAGATATTGGTTTATCTTAGTAGTGTTTAAGATTTTAGTTTTTTAATAAATAGTTAATTTGTTGATATCTAAAGATACCTGAAATAAAAACAAGAGATGCTGGAATCACTCAGCAGGTCTGGCAGCATCTGTGGAAAGAGAAGTAGAGTTAACGTTTCGGGTCAGTGACCCTTCTTCGGAACTGACAAATATTAGAAAAGTCACAGATTATAAGCAAGTGAGGTGGGGGTGGGGCAAGAGATAACAAAGGAGAAGGTGCAGATTGGACCACATAGCTGACAAAAAGGTCACGGAGCAAAGGCAAACAATATGTTAATGGTGTGTTGTAAGACAAAGCATTAGTACAGATTAGGTGTAAATACACTGAATATTGAACAGCAGCAAGTTCCGTCAGTTCCGAAGAAGGGTCACTGACCCGAAACGTTAACTCTGCTTCTCTTTCCATAGATGCTGCCAGACCTGCTGAGTGATTCCAGCATTTCTTGTTTTTGTTTCAGATTTCCAGCATCCGCAGTATTTTGCTTTTATCTAAAGATACCTGGTTTGATTTGCTTCATTCGGGGGTTACTAGATTGTTCAATTTGGTTGCTTTTTTCTTTGATTTGGAAAGGTTAAAGAAATAATTTGCGACCTGAATTGACAGTGCATTGCTCTCACCGCAATCAGAATTATATATATTGATTGGGGGCTTTGTCCTGAGCGGTCGTAACAATATGGAGAAGCTAGGTAAATACATGAGAAAGGAATAGAAGGTTATGCTGATAAGGGTGTGATGAATTAAGGTGGGGAAAAGCTCGTGTGGAGCATACAAACCAGCATGGACTAGGTGGGCCTAGTTAGGTGTCAGCTGTGGCACAGTTGGTAGCACTCTCATCTCTGAATCACCAGGTTCTGGGTTCAAGTCCCACTCTAGGGCTTGAGGATTAAAATCAAGGCTGATACTCCAGTGCAGTACTGAGGGAGCATTACACTGTTGGAGGTGCTGTTGTTTGAATGAGATGTTAAACTGAGGCCTCCTCTGCTTGCATGGGTGGATGTAAAAGATCCCATGGCACTATCTCAAAGAACAGCAGGGGAGTTCTCCCCAGTGTCCCGGTCAATATTTATCCCTCAATCAACATCATGAGAAACAGATGATCTGGCTATTATCACATTGCTGTTTGTCGGAGTTTGCTGTGTGCAAACTGGCTACTGCGTTTCCTAAATTACAACCCTGACTACTCTTCAAAAGTACTTCATTGACTGTAAAGCAGTTTGAAATGTCCAGTTGTCATAAAAGGCGCTAGTTTGTCTTTCAAATGTTTCTGTGCTGTAAATCCAAAGTAATTCTGTTATTTACTAATGTGCCACAGTAAAACTGACTAAAAGCCAATGTTCCCAAGAGTGCCCGATGGTATAAATTTCCATTAGAGAGTCACAGTGCTCTGTGGTACAGCTTTAAAACCATACTACAAGACTCAGGCTTTATAATAACCCTTTTGTTTTAACAGAGATCTGTCTCAGCAGGTTGCACTGCCCCAGGATTTCTCAGTATTCTGAGCTGGGCTTTTACTTACTGCAGGTGCAAACCCATCGCAGCCATGTTAACAAGGCAGGAATTGACATCGCTATCTGGGTGCCTCAGGTGAGGGATTCCCAATGAAACATGGCACTGTGACCTGCCTCTGGACACCTGCCAATAGAAGGCATGCAGGGTCCCGAGGCAGGCCAACAGAAAAAGGTAGGTGCCTTCATTTAGTTTCTCCACCTTCCCACCGAGGTACATTCAGGTAATCGGGGATTTCTGATCTCCATTAGCAGCCAGAAGCCCCTGATCTCGGAGGCCTGACATGCAGCTGCAAGCACTGCACTTAAATCCCCTCCTTCTTCTGTCAGCACTATGTCCTGCCAGGCTGCTCCCAGGCCCAGGCAACCAACACCCAAGAAAATCCATGGCATTTTCATTTTCAGATGGAATAGAAATAATGGGCAGATGGCTATTAGGTGACCAAGGCTAACCTCTACATCCATGGACCCTGATGCCACTGAGAAACACTTCAATAGCAGAGCTAGAAGCCCTAGCATATGTCTTTCCACATCCATCACTTCTAACTGGAAGAAACGTGTGCTGTACAGCTTTAACACACTGAAAGAGTTGGTGCCAAAGCTGTGCATAATGCTTGAAATAGCACCTCCCTATGGCAGCATGCCCTGAGAGTGTTGCTCACACTGGGAGCGCTGGACTGCAGACCCACCATTACTAATTATTTCTAAGACAAGTTTTATTCGGATTGAGTACTGCACAGATCTTATTGCTGCAATCAAGAATGGCCATAAATCTCATGCTCCCTTGTAGCTTATAAACTAGTTATTCCAGCTGTGCTCCCAGGAAAAGGCACCCATTGACAGCTTGCTGCTGCAGAATAAGGGAGAAAATATCTATGCCTGTCACTCCAGCTCACTCTTACAAACCTTCTGGAGGCAATTTAGAGAATGACATCTGTAGAAACAGATATAGAGTTACGAACCCATACAATGGTTATTTACCCTCTTAGCCAAGGGTGTGTTATACTGAAGAATCGATAGTGGGATTAAAACACTGAAATAGACCATGCATTTAATTTAATCTTTCGCAGGATTATTTTGCTATCATTTTACACTAATCTGCATTTACACTACAATTGCAGTGTTGCTACAAAATGGTTTTGCCACATCTACGCTGCAGCAATAAGTTATAAATGCAGCAGCAGCACATAACCTAACTCCAGAGTAAAAGTCCCTGAAGGACGGATCTGCATTGTACGAAGTTAAAACACCTTTCACCAACTCTCCAGTTGTAGTATAAATGCAACCCATGATTTGATATTGACCCATGATTCAGAAATGCAGTTGCAATCAGATGATCATTGTCTCTGGGTATTACAGCTCCTTCTGTGTCTCCTCTGGGAGTAGTTTCCTCCCAAAATTAGGCAAAAGCCCTCTTTATCCCATGATGGCAATGTAATAAGTAGCAGAATCTGTTCAGCAGCCAAGAGGATCTGGAAAAGCAAAACATCTAAAAAATGCCTCTTCAGCATAAATGCAATAACGACAGGAATAGCCTCAGGATGGTAGATAAAAAGTAAAAGTCAAGGTTTTACTCTGGAGACAAGCATGGGTTATATAATTTCACATGCCTGAGGTTCCATTAAATTACAGGCAGATTGCTGAATGGTTTTGGAGAAGCATTACTAACTAAATCGCAAAACGATCTCCGAGTTACTTAGTACATTGAAGAAAAGGAGGCTGGGAAACAGAACTTACGGTTCTGGTGTGTAAAAGGGATCCGAACCGTGACGCACATACTGAGTGCAATGGAAAACTCGAAAAGCTAATCCAGCCAAAAAGTCTCTTGGGGACAAATATCCAGCTACTGGTCGGACTACAAAGCCTGATCGTTCTGAAACATGAAGGTACTTAAATTCAGTCCATAAATTAAGGAGAAAAAATGCATATTAGTGCATAATAAATGTAATCCCAAATACCTTTCAAAAACACTGACACATCTTCCAGTTGTGGAACATTATCCTCTCTGTAGCCACAGTACTTTGTTAGAAGAGGGAAATTCTTAAGGTACTCTTGACATGCATGAGTTGGATAAAGTTTTGTCAGCTCTCTGAACACCGTCCCCCAAGTCTTAATTTCTTCTTCTGTGTATTCAACTCTGGGAATAGGCTGACCGCTAGAGGGGAGAATGGGACATGTTATTGAACGATCATCATTTCTGCTGGATGTGGAATTACAAGTTTTCCATCATCTGGTTAAAAAATAAGTGTCTCTCGACAGACAACTGGTCGATTAAAATTTGCGTAGCTGCCCGCATCTTACAGCTGGCGATTATAAAGGCAATACACACATTGGTAATCTGTGCTTTATAGGGTTAAATATTCCAGTAATAATTCAGTATATTGGTGTAAGTTGCATTATCATAGTATGTGAGCTTATTTTTTTTTAAACTGGCTGGTCCAAGTAAACTGTTGCTTTCTAGAACCAATAGTGATAAATAGAAAAAAACAGTGAATGCTGGAAGTCTGAAAAAAAAAGAAAATTATGAAAAAGCATAGCAAAACCCTTGGCATATGAAAGAAAAGAGCAGGTTAACATGGAGATGCTACGACAATGTAGAAACATTTTCAAATTCCCAATGGCCATTGATAAAATTAGTCAGTTTACTCAGTTTCAAGTTATCACTAGACAGAACTATCAAACCCAAAACATATCAAAATAGGAAGGGCAATTGTTCTATAAGAGATCAAATGGTATGTGGCTCACACAAGAAAACACTGCACCTTAATGCATGTTTCACAGGCAAGTGCGCAGATTGTTGTCATTCTTTAGCAATTAGAATTATGCAACAGCTCTGTGAAGAAGAAGCATGGATTGCTGTCTGGCTCCTAAAATGTATTGGTTATGTGCAGCAACCATAGCCAGTGACACCTCTGTTCAACTTTCAGACCATTGCAGAGAACAACGACAAGGCAAAACCAAGGCCCTCAATGAGCAGACATTTAGGATGCTGAAGCAACCCTTTCGCTGCTTGAGGCCAGTCGAAGGGGACCTTAGAATCTGCCCAGAGGTGTGCAAAATGATAGGTGTACAATATACAATGCTGCCATGATGGGGGCCACAGTCTGGATTTCGATGGTGAGCAGTTGAAAATCATAGAAGAGGTGGAGAATGATGGTGCTCAATAACCAACTATCATTGACCAGCCACTGCAATCAGTGAGAGATGTGTGTTAGGATCTCAACAGCTAGTTCTTCTAATGACTTCCTCCATTGGGCATATTTATAACTACAGAACTGCTGTTTATATTACCAGTATTTCTTTGTATAATAAACTATGTATCAGCTTTACTGTTGGATGATTGACACTTCCTTTTCTGCGAATTGAAAGAATGACAGACTGTGAGAAGTATTAAAAGTGAATACAATTTATTTTATATTTTAGTGCATATGTGTAGGGTTTTGTCATTTATTCTGGTGCATTTTCCCTTGAGTGTCATAAACTTCTGTATGTTGGCCGTTGGTGTGGCCTCCCACTGGATGCTCCCATAGTTGAAGGAGTTGACTGGTGGCTACTGCATAGCTGAATGGCCAACTGTAGTAGATACACCGCTGCCTGTACCTACCAGCAGATGTGATTACATCAGTCCCTGTAATATCCTTTGCCAGAGCCAGTGCGGGCTGTTTGCTTTAGAGAAAACATCTACTGTCACTTGTGCAGGGCTATAGAACTATCACTGACACTGATTGCTCCTCTGCTAAGGCCATGTATGCAACCACTGGGGGACCCTTACAGGGTCCACTTATTGATGTGAGTACAGAGAGTGGGAATCTATGAGGTCCTTCCTGAGGTTGTCTGTATCCATTCTGCCAGTACAATGGATTTTGTTGTGAGGACTTCTTATACTTTGGATCCCAAAGTCTCCAGAGCAGCAGCATTCATGAGAGATATTACCACTGGGTCTTATTAATTGCATTCTTAATGTCATCACTGCTAATTTTTCTATATTATCAATAGCAACAACAATGCTGATTGTTATTCTACCAAATAACTATTTTCCTTCCATCTGCTGAGTCCTGTCTGTCTTTCCACCTCTTTCTTCATTTTAAAGTCTTCTTTCACTAAGCTTTTAGTCATCCCTTGTAATAACTTCATCTTTGGCTCTATGTCAATTTTATGACTGATTATAGCACTGTGAAGCACCTTGGGATGTTTCTCTACATTAAAAGTGTTACATAAATGATATTGCAAAAACAGCAGGGCCAATCAGCATTCTGAAGCTGCAACCAGTATACTGACATTCATCAACCTCCAGCTCTGATAGGTAGTCATGTATCATCACATAGTCCTGAACGAGTGACAATAGATACTGCATCTGAAAACTAAAAATATCTTAAAAATTAAAACTGATGCTCTGTACTTTACTGTTTCATCTTCAATCCCACTAGGATCTTCTTCCTAGTGTGCTGGAAATAAGAGCAGGTCTAGGCCACTTGGCCCCTCGAACCTGCTGCACCATTCAACTAGATCATGGCTGATCTTCAAAGTGTAGATAGTAATGGTTTGTTTTGTGGTACATTCTCTCTGTGTGTACAACTTGTAAATCATCGTGTTCTCCTTGCTCTGCAAAGAGATAGAACATTGTGAATGCATGAGCACATTTATCCGTTTGCACACTGAATTGTCATTCCATGCACTAGAAGAGGCTTATGTATAATCAGTCTTTATAGTCTTTTAATATAGAATATGCAAATCATGGCTGATATGGTACATACCAGTTGTTGCACGCATCCCTATAACATCCACAGTCCGAACATCTTTTTGAGCCTCCAACCCCCTCCCAAATAAAGCGACTATTTCTTCATCACAGTCAATGAGTGTTGAGTCCACCATCAGTGCCCTCCAGTTAATTACGAGTTTTGCCTTTAGACATAGAAGCAGTGTGGATTAAGTCAGGACATTCTGATCGAATAATATGATCCACCTGCCTCTGCTATTTTGATTTGCAAGCATTTTTCTGTAAGTACAGCATTTTTATACAGATCTTTCACTCTGATTTTCCTTCATTCCATATATGGCCTATGCTGCTACTAGTGCCAAATCAGTTGCTTCCAGGTCGTATAGGGGCCATTATCCCACATCACAGCAACACAGTTAAGAAGAACATCAGGTGAACAGTTAGCAAAATCTATACCTGGATCACCAATTTTTTCTTGTCATTTATTCCAATTAAGTGGCTCATTAACTATTTGAGAAGTGTTAAAGGTTCATTATTACTGGTGTTCAACAATAGGACTTGTTTTTATCATAGCAAATTTAATTACATCTAAGAAGTATACAATTCAAAATCACATTTTCCTGCCGTTTTGTTATCGACCAACAATATTGATGAAAAAGACTTTTTAATGCCTTTTTTGAGCAAAGCAGGAAGATGCAAGTGTAAAACTTCCACAACAGGTGATTCCAGGGCAGGTTAATATGAACAAACATCCACCTATTGCACACGGCTGGTCACATCATAACCTCTGATTTGACTCCTAATTATTGTGCATGAGGGAGGCTCACACCCAGAATGGACTGACACTCTGCATGGAGGTCTGAGTACAGAAGCAGGGATTTAAAGAGCTGCAGCAACAAAGTGCAGAATTATTTATTTCTTTGTCAGATTGCATTCAGAGTTAAAATACAGGAAATGGAAGGCTGCGTTACAATGCCCTAATTAACATAGATTATCCATCCATAATAAAGCTTTTACACATTTTGTGCAACAGCAAAGAACAGGGTTGGACAACTTAAGGTGGGAAGCAGAATGGGGCACCATAGAATTGAGGAGCCAAGGAGTTTTGTTTTTGCAGTCTCTGCTCACACATTTACCAACACCAAGACCACTCCCACTGATCGGAAGATCTGTCCCATGGCTCTTCATGTGAACTGGAGAGTAACAACATTAACTGTAATTTCCTGACTTCAGATGTTTGGATTTTTCCTTGTAAGAATCGCAATGGTTGTAGACCAATAGGACAGCCTCTTGATAGTAGGCTTGCAGTTTCTGATGGTAAAGCTAATATTACGTAAATGAGCTTTAAGTTGAGACAGTAACTGTATGTATTAACTTAAGCTATTGGAAACAAGCTGATCTACAGATTTTTTTTAAAAATCTATGAAATTCTCTTTTTTACCTACTAACACTTACATTTTGTAATTCATGGCAACATCCACAAAGTATTTCCTCCGCCTTCTGTATGCATTGTCTTTAAAACCCTGGGAACAGAGGGAGATCTAGGCTGCACTTACACTACAACAGTAGCATCAGTGTAAACCAAAACTGCTTCGCACTGACACTTACAGTTGCAGTGTAAATGTAGCCTAAGACACATCATTTTAAAGGCTGCTACACAATATAGTATCATTATCAGTGCAAACAGAATGTCCATACTAAAGAAAGCACAGCAGTGTGAATTTATATTGCAATGAAACTGTAAAAGAAGTATTTTCAGTCGCTCATGCATTAACTATATTCATCAAGAAAGTCCAGATTGTGTGAAGTTCTGAAATTCAGGAATAGAAAACTGAAGTTTTGCAGCTTTAAAATCAGCTTTTAAAACAAAACATTATGATTTCCATTGTACAAATTCTCTAAAGTATCAGACTATTCATCTGCATTTCAGATATGTTTCAACTTCATAATGAGCTACAGGAGTCTCTACACTGGAACTGAATATTAGAAACTAGGGCACAGGTTGCACTTAATTTTTCAACCACTAATTTAAACAGTCAGAAATTCATGCCCAGCTTGTGCCCAAATTTCTAATGATTACCTCTGATAGATGGGCCCCTCCCCTAGCAATAGCACAACATCAGAAAATTACTGCTTAATAGAGTCATTTTTCTCATTTATAATATAAGGACTTGGAGGTATGATTTCCACAGGGGTTCCCGATCTCTCACCGTAACTTCAGCGGAAGATTGGCAGAAACTGCTATGAAGGACGCGTTTGTTGACAATACAACCACTGGATGGTGCACTACTCACACATGCACAAATGTAGTGTCATTGACTGAAATGTCAGCAATGTCTCAGGCAGCTGCCTGGAATACAGATGGCACTGCTCATTCATACACAGAAAAGTAAACACACTCTGCATTGGCAAATTTTGTTCGCCATGCATTGGAGTCTGAAAGTCATTTGAAAAAGTGCAACTCCCCCTGCCCTCCTCAATGGCCGCTTCTACCCCAGTTCACTCACTCCCGTCCGTCCGCCACTTCAATCGCTGCTTGTCCCCCTGCTCCCTCTCACCCGCCCGCTTGCCCTTTCACCCGCCGCTTGCCCCCCACTTGCCGCTTATTCCCCCCTTGCCACTTATTCCCCCTCCCTTGCCGCCTATTACCCCCCCGTGCCACCTATTCCAGTCCCTTGCCGCTTGTTCCCCCCTCCTTGCCGCTTGTTCCCCCCATCGCTTATTTGCCCCGTCGCTTATTCCCCCAGTCACTTATTCCCCCCCTTGCCATTTAAACCCCCCTCCACTCCCCCTTTCAGCTTATTCCCCTGTCTCACTTCCTCCCGTCCCCCTCGCCGCTTGTTCCCCCCATCACCGCTGGATCCCCACCCACCCCCCAGCCCCACTCCCTCTCCGTCCCCCCATTCACCCTGTTGCTCGTTCCCTCGCTCCCGACTGGGCACAGCGCACGTGATGATATCACAATACGTGTTGACATCACCGTGCGCATGCACGAGTTAATCCTGGCAAGGTGGCAAATTTGCGGACACACTCAGATGACATCAGAGCTTGTTCCCGCGCTGGCAGTGTTGGCATGAGACACTCTGTAAATGTTAGTCATCACCTGGAAAGGTAGGCAGGCATTTGTTTCAAGGCTTCTGAATCCTAATGCCCTGAGGGCAACTAGTGCTGCCCATGTCCTAAGTTTTTAATTCACTGGTTGTGGACATCACTGGTGTTGTGCCAATATGCTTTGTTGAGTGATAAGTTTCTTTAATCCACTGACTTGAGATGTGAATTTATATTTTTAAAAACATTTAAAAAAAGATGACTTTGCTAGTAGCTTAGGATGGTCACCTAATTTGCAACACTGTATCCTACCTGCAAGGACTGTGATGAGGGAGACAAAATGTCTGGTAATTCCCCAGCAAGAACCAAGACCTAGGAAGTTTAAGGGAACTGTTTCTTCTCTTTCTTTTAGCCAGAAGAAGAAATACTGCCAACTGCTATGTTTAAGTCACTGAGTGACTGTCATGTGACAAGCCCCTCCCCATCTGTAGTTTTAACCTGGTATTTTCTCTGCAGCAGAGGAGAAGCAAGTGGACTCTGACACGTGCAGACCGGAGTGGGGGTCTCTCCCTCTCCATTCCAGCTTGAAAGCTTTCAAATCCTGCCTGTTGACTGACCACCTTTGCATACTCCGGCTACAATTAGAAACTCCGTTGGAGGAAATCATCCGTATCGCTATCTCCAAGAAACCCACCAAACCAGTCATCTACCTCTTTAAACTAAAAGCCTCAGGACCACTGAATTCAGCTAGAAGCCAGCCAAATCACCAAATGCCACAGACTGTATACTGCATTTTTCTATGGACCCTAACTCAACCAATCTACCTTTCCACACTCTGTAACCTATTTGTGTGTATGTAAACCTCTAGCGTGTGTGTGAGTGAAAGTTGGCGCATTGATTATTATTTTATTAGTTTGGTTTAGGTACAATAAAGTTAACCTGTTTCTTTGTTAACTCAAGAAAACCTGTCCGATTGGTTCTTGTTATGATCTTAGCAAGTAAGTAATCAAACACCTACTGAATTGGCCAGTACATCCACTTTAAGAAAGAATTAAACCTGTTGTGGTCAAACAAGGAGAAAAAAGAAGGAAGCCCTTTGACCCTTCCTCACTTGACTGTAACACTGGAAAAGCCAATATTTATTGCCCATCCCTAATCACCCTTGAGAAGGTTGTGGTGACAAGTGAATGACTTGTTAGGTGATTAAGTGGCAGTCACATTGCTGTCAGTCTGGAGTCATGTATAGGCCAGACCAGGTAAGGATTGGGTTGGGTTTTTACAATCTGGTAGTTTCTTGGTCCCCACTTATTGGTACTAGCTTTTTATTACAGATTTATTTAATTAGCTGAATTTAAATACCCAACCTGGCATTATAGGATTTTAACTCATGTCTTACCAGATTACTAGTCCAGGCTTCTGAATTACTAGTCCAGTAACATAACCACTATGCTACATAATGGAGACACAACGGACTAGATTCAATTCTTTATTGACTGGGCAGAGCTAACTAGAATAAGGTAACCAGCCTTATTTTGCTGATCCTTTATGAAATATTTTGGACTCTTATCCAGAATTGCATTTAAACCACCATTTCCACAAAGACTAGCCTCTGAGTTTAGTGACAACTCTGTTTCGTAATAACTTTCCTTTTGCTATTTGAACTCTGATACTTTGTTTGTACTTACTGGATGGTCTGCATCAAGATCTGATCCATACATCAGGACTCTCTGGGAGCTTTTATCTAATTCAGAAATCTTTCTTGGAAACCAAGGAAGGCCACACAATTCTAGACAATACACAGTAAAATAAAGATATAAGAACACCTGAACCATCAGTGCATTCTAAGTAATACTATCAGAATTAGTTGAGTAACTTTCTAATTATAAGATAGTTTTCCCTGTTATGGTGCTGAAAATTCATGGGTCGCTGATCCCAGCAATCTTGTCAATGTTGCACCAGTCTTTAACCTGACCGCAGGTATTGGAGTCATAGGGAGGTTTCCTCTTTTGCACGTTGCTGGTGGGCTCCAGATCAGCAGTGGTACATCTCAGGCACCCACTTGTCTCAATATGCTAAAAGAAAATCCAGCGACTGTTGCAGTTTCTGATCAGGTTGTTAACCCTTCCTGGAAACAACATAGATGTGCCCCCATAGACCCCTTTCTAAAAAGGCTTTCTTTACAGAAGCAATGATCCATTTTTACTCCAATAAAATATGTTAGTGTGGCATCTCCTTTCACAACATTAATTATGCCATTGTCCTGACTATAATTACAAAAGAGCATGAGTGGCATGGCTCTAAATAGGTACAACAGAGCAGATGTTCTTGGCTCTGCACACTGGGGGACTTGGATGCAGACCAATGAAACTCTCTTATGTATTTTTGTGCAATAATGGGAGGTTCTGGTTGGTTGCGGTTTTTTTGATGCCAATGACATTACTTTAAAGTAATAATATCTATAAAATGCTATATATTATACATGTACCTATCTTACATATAGCGTTTATAGGCTAATAAATGTTGTACAATAGTTTAATTGGTCAGCATTACCCTTGGGTGGGCCTGATAGATAAGTAGTGACTGGACAGTTTTCCCTTCTTTGGACAGGCTATTTTTTTGTTAAGGTTACATGAGAATGTATTGGAATCTGTCCGTAATGACCACTTTAGAGTTACGGTGATCATTACAGAACTGGAATGCCTTGTAAAATAGGAGAAACCGAAGTTTACACCTGAAATGAAAGCACCAGTTAGTTGGGACCATGAGCCACATATTTAGCATTCATGTGTGGTCGTAAATTATCTCTGGAATTCAAGTAAGAAATCAAATTAATCCATATGGAAATAGATCAGCAATAATGGCTATCTGCCTTTTCATTGTTTAGTCTATAGTAGGGATGTAAGAAGCTAATAGTGACCATAGCTGATAAGTCACCTCTTAGGCCACTGGAGCGAGGACTGCTGCGTGTTTACTTCATTTATGCAAGTCAAAGTATGTCAAAAAATGAGCAAACTTATCACATGGTCTCATTGCCAGCCTCCAGCAGACAAAATAAATATCCTCTTTGATCCTTTAGGCACAAAATATAACAATGTGAAATGTTGGAGGCAACATGGGTGACCATTAGAATTCCAGCTGTACAGTTGTAATGAATTTTAAAATATGGCATCCAGCCTGTGATTTCCAACATGGTGATGCCCCAATCTCATCCCTGTTATGTGAATGTCTTGTAAAGATAGAAAATTCTGAAAAGTAATTCTTTTCCATCATTATATTCAGTGACAGGTTTAAATTGTGAGAGCAGTTTTGTTCTATGGCCTCAAGTCCAGTAAGAAATAGACAATACACAACAACTTCTCCGTTGACCCTTGTACCACATACTCGGTGCATTTCAGCTCCCAGAGATGAAAAGGCAAATTCAAATTCACATTACCACCCAGCTGCTTTGACTCACTTTTCCTAATAATATGACACTACAATGTGTAGACTGTGGCTGTGGCTCATACCTTCTTCCTCTGTCCAGTTGCTGGCCAGTGGATTCAAAGAAACAATGTTTGAGTTGGTTCTTAGTAACCGAATCAGTTCATTAAAATCTTCTTTTGTGCTGCTGCAATCCACAAATATCTCGACTTCTGAAGCTCTTCTCTTTGACTTTCTGGACTCTATATGAACTAGATTGATGTGTTTCTCCTGATGAAGCAGAATTTAATTCAAGGGTTAGAATTTACACAGGGAGAGTCAAAATGAAATGTAGTATTAAGGTGAAGTGGTGTTAGAGGGTGGGGGATAATTAGAACACAAGAAATAGGAGCAGGACTAGCCCCTTATGGCCCACCTAGCCTGCTCTGCCATTCAATGCGATCATGGCTGATCTTGGGCTTCAATTCCACTTTCCCACTCGCCCCTCATATCCCTTGATTCCCTGAGAGACGGAAACTCTGTCTGTCTCAGCCATAAATAGATTGGGGATACAGTACAATTCTGTCTCTATTTTAAACTCATACATTCTGCCTCTGTTTTTGACTAAGCCTCGATGATTTAATTTTATCAGTTATGGTTAAATAGCAAACATTTGGAAATTTAAGAAACCCAGAGAATTGGTGTTCACTGATGAAAGGTACAGCAAGTAATTAGGAAGGCAAAAGGAATGTTAGGATGGAGTATAAAAGTTAGGGAAGTCTTGCTACAACTGTACGGGGCATTGATGAGACTGCACCTGCAGAGAGTTTTGGTCTCCTTATTTAAGGAGGGATGTACTTGCATTGGAAGCAGTTCAGAGAAGGTTCATTAGGCTGATTCCTGGGATGAAGGGGTTGTCGTTTGAGGAAAGGTTGAGCATTATGGGCCTGTACCCATTGGAGTTGAGAAAAATGAGAGGTGATCTTATTGAAACAAAGACTCTGAGGGGGTTTGACAGGGTAGATGCTGAGAGGATATTTCCCTTCATGGGAGAATCTAGAACTAGGGGCCACAGTTTCAAAATAAGGGGTCTCCCTTTTAAGCTGGAGATGAGGAGGAATTTATGCTCTCAGAGGGTGATTAATCTTTGAAATTCTCTTACCCATAGAAGAGTGGCTGAGTTAGAGAGATTTTTGATCTACACGGGAATCAAGGGCTATGGGGAACGTGCGGGAAAGTGGAGTTAAGGTCACCATCAGATCAGCCATGATCTTATTGAATGGCATAGCAGGCTCGAGGGGCCGAATGGCCTGCTCCTGCTCCTATTTCTTATGTTCTTATGTCATCAACCTGAAACATTAACTCTGTTTCTAGCTCCACAGATACTGCCAGACCTGCTAAGTAATTGCAGCATTTTCTGATTTTATTTCAGATTTCCAGCATCTGCAGTATTTTACTTTTGCATTGGGGTTTCTCAAGAGTTGCAGGGAAAGGAGCTGGGAGATGGAAAACTGTGGCACTACAATGTCATCACTGGCGGGGGGTGGAATTACACCATGGCGCATTTACATGGCCATTTCCAATGTAAAAATGGACATAGGAATTTGTTAGAGTCATTATGGCACAGAAGGAGGCCAATCAGCCCTTCAAGTCCATGTTGGCTCGCTGTAGAGCAATCCAGTCAGTCCCATTCCCCCACTCTATCCCTATAGCCCTGCAAGTCTATTTCCCTCAAGTGTCCATCCAATTTCCATTTGAATTGATCATCTCCGCTTCCACCACCCTCACAGGCAACAAGTTCAAGATCATTACAACTCGCTGCGTAATGGGAATGTTAACAAAAATGTGACAAGAAATAAGATTTAATAGACAGGAATTACATGCAAACATTTTTATAATATATTATAGATATTTTTAAAAATAATTTTTAGTAGGTAAACAAGCTCTTCAGCAACAGTTGTTTCCCTGCACACTATAGGATCTTACTTGAAAGATCTGAAGGGCTTGCACTAATCCACCAACTTCATTCTTCAAAGCAAACAGAATTGTGGTCCTGGAAGTCTCATTCTTGCAGTTTTCTTTGCTGATTTTCTTCTCATCATATTTGCTGGACCGTCCTTTATTTACCTGCTAAAATGTTTCAAACAAAATAATTACATTTAGAACAAAAGAGAAGTCTTGTGTCTATTGTCAGAAAAATCAGAAGAATTTTTTTAAGTAGTAATTACTGTGTAGAACATACAGTGATAAGGGACATCTTTACTGGGACTCTATAGCATTCAGTGATGATAATGTCAGTGAATATGAAGGGGAGATGGTTAGACTCTCTCTTGCTTGAGATGGTCATTGTCTGGTACTTGTGTGGCGCGAATGATACTTGCCACTTATCAGCCAAGCCCGGATATTGTCCAGGTCTTGCTGAATGTGGTCTGGGACTGCATCTTGTCATGCAGACCTCCACCTGCCAAGAATGAGGCATATTAATTTTGTCATATGAACACTGATTTTAAATTGTTGCTGGAGTGAAGAAGTTACTTGTTTGAAGATCACCAGACTCTGGGCTGGAAGGACATTTGCATCCTGAGAGACCCTGCTTGTGGAGACATAGGACTATTCCCTGTTCCAATTAACCCAAATGGATTTTGATCACCAGACATTGAAGGTGTAAGGAAGCACATTCCAGAGACTGCTTAAGTAATACAATCCACAAACCTCGCAGGAGAGACTGTTCCAAATAAGGACCAAGTCATATGACTAACCTGCTGGGCAACCTGGGGTTTTTTGAATTGTGCCAGGAATTGTGAATTGTGAAAGGAAGAGAAGGCAATTCACAACTGAAGCTGGAACAAGGAAGCCACTCTCTCTCTCTCACTTTCTCCCAAGCCACTGGACCCTTGTAGACATGTATACCTCAAGAGAGAAAAGACTCCTACATCGGAACAAGTTGAAACGTGAACTGGGCCCGAACGAATTGCAAGACTTACTGGCAACCAAAGACTCCACATTGAACTTAAAGGACTGTAGCTACCAGATATTGCCTCAAACTTTTCCCCTTTATTCCTTCTACTTTTTCTGTCTCTCTCTGCACGTGTCTTTATTGCGTATGCATGCTAGGGTGGTCACGCCGCATATTCATGGTCGTTAACTGGATTAGAGTTTACGATTAATAAGCTTCCACCTTTCTTGTTTAAATCTAAGGAAACCCGTCTGATTTCTTTGCCATACAATTAGAGCAGTGAACAAGGATTCACTGAGGCGGAGCTAAAAACAAGGTGTTTCTAAAATTGAACCCTGTTATGGTTAAACCAGGCAAAGGCTGTGAGGGAACCCCTAGACCCCTTCCCACCTGGTCATAACAATCTCTATCTGAGGAATTTAAAATGGAACTGAAGTCTGTGCAATCTTCAATCCCATTTCTGACCTTGTAATGTAAGGAAGGCCCATTGACGAAGCAGCTGAAGATAACTGGGCCCAGGACACTGCTCTAAGGAAATCCTGTAGCGACATCCAGGGGCTGAGATGATTGGCCTCTGACAATCACAAGTATCTTCTTTTGTGCTAAGTATGTCTCCAGCCACTGGAGTGTTTTCATCCCAATTCCCCATTGACTTCAGTTTTACTAGAGTTCCTTGCTGCCACTCTCAGACAAATGCTGCTTTGATGTCAAGAGCAGTCACTCACACCTCACCACTGGAATTTAGCTCATATCCACATTTGGATGAAGACTCTAATGAAGTCTGTAGTCAGAACCCAAACTGAGCATTATCAGGTTATTGGTGAGTAAATACCACTTGATAGCACTGCTGACTCCTTCCATTACTTTGCTGATGATTGGGAGAAGACTGATCGGGCACTAATTGACCAGGTTGGATTTGTCCTGCTTTTTGTGGACAGGTCATACCTAAGCAATTTTCCACATTGTTGGGTTAAGGCCAGTGTTGTAGCCTTACTAGAACAGCTGGGCTAGAGGTGTGGTTAATACTGGAGCACAGCTGGGATGTTGTCGGGTCCTGTAGCCTTTTCTTTGTCCAGTGCACTAAACCATTTTATGATATTACATGGATGAAAACTGGTAGGGGTCTTAAGAGGAAGCCTGTTTGTCAGTAAGGGTGATGTAAATGACCTAAATATGTAACTTTCTGCCATCTGGCCATCAATTTCTGGATTCCTGGGATTTCTTTTCCAAGGTATATTAAAAGGCAGAGCTGAAATTGTCCATTCTGGTTTTGAAGGACGTGTAATCATCGATTTCAAATTATGCACGAAATCTTTATACTTTAGAGATTTCTTGTTAATTTTTTACTTGTTTGTGGGACGTGGACATCACTGGTTAGGCCAGCATTTATTGCTCATCCTTATTTGCCCTTGAACTGAATGGCTTGCTCAGCCATTTCAGAGGGTATTTAAGAGTAAAACAACATTGTTGTGGGTCTGGAGTCCCTAAAGGACATTAGTGAACCAGATGGGTTTTTACAACAGTCGACGGTGGTTTCATGGTCACCATTAGACAAGCTTTAAATCCCAGATTTATTAATTGAATTCAAATTTCACTATCTGCCATGGTGGTCTCTGAACCCATGTCCCCAGAACAGTAGCCTGGGCTCTGGATTACTAGTCCAGTGACATTACCACTATGCTACCACCTCCCTACTTTCTCTTTCTTTAGAAAGGTAACCCAAGAGCTGTCAGGTGCATTTCTGTCCTGTTCAATATAGGATTTTGGTCAGTTTCTTTGGTGAGGTTCCCTCTAATGCAATCATTAGCTTTTCCACTTACTAGGATTCCAAAAAGGTTGTCGTGGGCAGTCCTATGTATGTCTAGAAAATGATGTGACATTTTATAAGGAGCAACCTGAATGACCTGGGATTTCGATCTTTTTGTTGTATTTCAGTTGGGAATATATTTTCTTTTTCACTCTCTTGAATTGTACCGCTTCTGGCATAATACCTGCAAGCATCCCTTCCTCTGACATGTACGGTACTTTGTGATTCCAGCAGAGCACATATCTCTGAGGTATGGGGGCAAAAGTCCACAGCTGTTGCAGTCTATTGGTTCATCGGGGTCTTTCTCCCTCCATTTATGACTTTGCTTTTGGCTGGGTCACTTATGTAAGCTGATGGGGCTTTCCCATCTTCAGCTGATCTACATTCGCTTTCCCATCAGTTTGGTTTCTAACTACCATCTGTTGCATTTTTAATAGCGTCACTCTCTCCTGTCTTTGGATTAACTTCTCAAATGTAAGGTCAGGATTGATCTGAAGCTTCCCAGACTGTCACTTGCCAACTGCAACATGGTCAGAAATCACTTCTTCATCTAGGGCTGTATTTTATTTGCACACTGACGCGTGTTGAACTCGGCAGCCTTCCAACATGGAAAGGCCACCGCACAGGCCCTGCAATATTACATGTGGGGCCTGATTTAAATAGAGGGGGTGGAATGACCGCCCCAGATGGCATAGAGAGGGCGGCCACCGGATCCCCGGTAATGGCGTCTGACACCACCGGGCAGGCGCCAGCGCCATTTTTAAAGGGTTTTAAGCCCTTAACACAGATTTTAATTTATAAAGTTATAGTAGTGCCAATTTTTAAAAAATATACAATTAGGATACCCCAACCCCCCAATGGTTATTTAATTGGCCCTCATTGACAAAACTCATTTTATTCCATACCCAAACTTCCCCCCCAACCTTCTATCATTTGCCCTTCAACACCTTCCCACAGTCAATAAACAGTGTTTTCCCCACTCCCCCAACCCTCCCACCCTGAAAATTTATTCCTCCCCCGTCCTCACCAGGTGAACGCCTTGGAACTCCATATGGAGTTCCGAAGGCGTGCGAAGTACGAATGACGGCCGTATAATCGGCGTGGGATGGCCGCCGCCTGCAGGTAAGTTTTATTGCATATAATTTAGGTTCATTTTAATATGCAGATGAAGGGCCCGCCGCCAGATGGTGGTGGGGGGTGGGGGGGTGGGGCCACACCACAGTTCGACCCGCCGCTGATAATATGTGGCGGGACCTTCTCGATGTCGTGGGTCAAGGCGGGCCTCTCCCCGCAGAATTTTACCGGCCCCACCCCCTCCCCACCCTGCTGTAACCCATGCATCGAGAGGCTGGTAAAATTCAGCCCCTAATGTGCCATTCACACAGTGATTTACTAACCAATATACAGCTATGATGAAACCTCCTGCATATTTCCCCTCTTGTTTCCTTTTGTAAAATTTCTCAGATTATATTTTCTCCTCATCGCAAAATGGTTTTGCAAATTTTTCCACTACTAAATTACAACTCCATTCAGATTCTATTTCAGGTTAGATGAAATGAGAATATCTATTTCTTCCCCTGCCACATATATTAATAAGCAGATCTGAATCATCATATCCTTTTTACAGCTGTTCTGTACCTCCATGTGATGTATCTATCTCATAGGCATAAAGGTAATATACGAAGTTTCTAGCTATAACTTTATCTGGGGGTCTCCACTGAAATGCTGTTTATTTTTGCTCTCGACCTTTCTGTTATTCTCGTTTATGAAACATTGCTTCTGCTGTTAACCTAGGCTCTATTTGTTAAGCCTCTTCTCACATGTTGCCTTGTTTGTCTCTTTTCTCTTTGCAAAAGTATGTCAACTGGTACTTTTAATTCTTACTCATTGAATAAAGAACAAGTGAGATTTAATTAACACAAAAACATTTACCTTCTCAGCATGTGATGTTCATTCATTTTTACAGTCAGGAAGAAGTAGCCTCTCTAATAACTGAGAATATGAGACAGGGGTCATTTTCCAACCTTGCATTGCCAGGCAGGGAGCCTCATTTGCCAAGGGCGCATCTCAGAAATTCAGGCACATACAGTGCACGATTTTCCAAACTTAAATTTAGATAGTTGCAAACTTCCAATATGGTCAAAGCTCTCTTCTAACAGCGTGAAGTTGGAAAATGGCCCTTTGCATGTGATCATAATAGTGAAATTTGAATATATCATAACTTGCAATGAAAGTTCCTATGGCTTCTTTTCAGACACAAGTAACCAAATGTAAGTTGGAAATTTCACTTTTGAAGTTTCTTCTTTGGCCTCCTTGACTCGAGAGACAATGGGTAAGCGCCTGGAGGTGGTCAGTGGTTTGTGAAGCAGTGCCTGGAGTGGCTATAAAGGCCAATTCTAGAGTGACAGGCTCTTTCACAGGTGCTGCAGATAAAATTGGTTGACAGGGCTGTTGCACAGTTGGATCTCTCCTTGCGCTTCTGACTTTTTTCCTGCCAACTGCTAAGTCTCTTCGACTCACCACGCTTTAGCCCCGCCTTTATGGTTGCCCGCCAGCTCTGGCGATCACTGGCAACTGACTCCCACGACTTGTGATCAATGTCACAGGACTTCATGTCGCGTTTGCAGACGTCTTTAAAGCGGAGACATGGATGGCCGGTGGGTCTGATACCCATGACGAGCTCGCTGTACAATGTGTCCTTGGGGATCCTGCCATCTTCCATGCGGCTCACATGGCCAAGCCATCTCAGGCGCCGCTGGCTTAGTAGGGTGTATATGCTGGGGATGTTGGCTGCCTCGAGGACTTCAGTGTTGGAGATACGGTCCTGCCACCTGATACCAAGTATTCTCCGGAGGCAGCGAAGATGGAATGAATTGAGACGTCGCTCTTGGCTGATGTACATTGTCCAGGCCTCGCTGCCGTAGAGCAAGGTACTGAGGACACAGGCTTGATACACTTGGACTTTTGAGTTCTGTGTCAGTGCGCCATTTTCCCACACTCTCTTGGCCAGTCTGGACATAGCAGTGGAAGCCTTTCCCATGCGCTTGTTGATTTCTGCATCGAGAGACAGGTTACTGGTGATAGTTGAGCCTATGTAGGTGAACCCTTGAACCACTTCCAGAGTGTGGTCGCCGATATTTATGGATGGGGCATTTGTGACATCCTGTCCCATGATGTTCGTTATTTAAATAACGTTATTTAAATGCGTCAAATTTATTGCTTCCTGCATTGACTTGCGATTCAATGCAAACAGATATCATTTGCGACTCCTCTTACTGCGATAATCTCTTTAGATCCATATGTCCAGAAATGTATGTTTAAGGAAACCAAGTAAAATAACAATAGCTATTATATGTGGTGGCATTTAATTGGTGGCTTTAATTGAAAAGAAAGACATTGCATCCATGTATATATTTCAGGAAGTCATCAGATGTATCCATATTTTATGAAGTCAGTTTGTGTAGCGTTTACAGGGAAATACTTTTTTTCAAACAAATAATTGTTCTCACTAATGGAACACCTCATCACATAATGTACAACATAGAAATGATCATCAGTACAGCACTATTGATACAGTTATTTAAGGCATCATTGCCCAGGTACTGTAGGGTTATTCTGCTGGTTGTTTCCAGTTTTGCCTTTCCAATCATATGTCTACCGTCACTTTCCATTATTTAGTTATTTTCTAGCCTGAGCTATCTTGTGAGGTGCTTCCTCATTATGACTTTAGTTGATGTTTCTTGAAATTGCATGAGGCCTACATTCCTAACCATTACTGCAATATAGAACATTGCATACCCTATGTACAATAGCAGCTTCCACTGGAAAGAGATACAGAACTGGCTCGGTCATAGAAGACAGAGGGTATCAGTGTTTTTCTGAATGGAGGGATGTGACTCGTGGTGTTCCGCAGGGATCAGTGCTGAGACATTTGCTGTTTGTAGTATATATAAATGATTTGGAGGAAAATATAGCTGGTCTGATTAGTAAGTTTGCGGACGACACAAAGGTTGGTGGAGTTGCGGATAATGATGAGGATTGTCAGAGTATACAGATCGGTTGGAGACTTGGGCGGAGAAATGGCAGATGGAGTTTAATCTGGACAAATGTGAGGTAATGTATTTTGGAAGGTCTAATGCAGGTGGGAAGTATACAGTAAATGGCAGAACCCTTAGGAGTATTGACAGGCAGAGAGATCTGGGCGTACAGGTCCACAGGTCACTGAAAGTGGCAACGCAGGTGGATAAGGTAGTCAAGAAGGCATACGGCATGCTTGCCTTCATCAGTCGGGACATAGAGTATAAAAATTGGAATGTCATGTTGCAGCTGTACAGAACCTTAGTTAGGCCACACTTAGAATATTGCGTGCAATTCTGGTCGCCACACTACCAGAAGGACATGGAGGCTTTGGAGAGGGTACAGAGGAGGTTTACCAGTATGTTGCCTGGTCTGGAAGGCATTAGCTATGAGGAGAGGTTGGAAAAACTCGGATTGTTTTCACTGGAACGACGGAGGTGGAGGGGCAACATGATAGAGGTTGACAAAGTTATGAGCGGCATGGACAGAGTGAATAGTCAGAAGCTTTTTCCCAGGGTGGAAGAGTCAGTTACTAGGGGACATAGGTTTAAGGTGCGAGGAGCAAAGTTTAGATGGGATGTGCGAGGCAAGTTTTTTACACAGAGGGTGGTGAGTGCCTGGAACTTGCTGCCAGGGGAGGTGGTGGAAGCAGATACGATAGCGACGTTTAAGAGACATCTTGACAAATACAAAAAAAAAAAATCTGTTGTTGGTAGATTTTTGTTAACAAAGGTATTTAGGGATATGGGACAAAGGCAGGTATATGGAGTTAGGTCATAGATCAGCCATGATCTCATTGAATGGAGCAATAGGCTCAAGGAGCTATATGGTCTATTCCTGTTCCTATGGTAGGGCCTTGGCTGCTCTTTGTACTTTTGGTATGGGAGAAAGAAGACAATTCATAATCCAATGACTAATTGTTTACAATGCATCCACTTAAACTACTTGTAAGGAGTTGATGGTTAGTGCGGACAAAAAATTGGTGTGAGCATAAGAAATTAAGTAAACTAAATGCATTCAGGAAATAACAGTGGGGACAGCATCTAGTCTCAGAACAACAAGGGACGGAATAGTTATACTTTGAAAAGAGCCTGAGGAGTTTGACTGAGATTCAACAGCTGCTTTGTTCCAATTAAGAGCTCAGTAGGATCTGAGAAACAGGTAAGTAAGATGTAGGCTTTTACCCAAGATTCAAATCTGGAACAGAAAAAGGATTTTTTTTTAAACTATCGATCGGTTTAGAAATAAGAAGCTCGAGTTGTCTGAAAAATTTGTCTCACCCTTTGTCTCTAGGTTATAGGGTTAAAGGATTTGCCTGAATAATCAGTTAGACTTGGTGGTATGATGCATAAATTGGTTTTTCATGTGATTTGTAAATTATATGATTAATTCAAATACCATTAACTGAATCTGTGTGCAGTATTGTGTAATAATTATTGAAGTTCATGAATTTATCCCTTGTAATTCTGATAAATCTAATTGGGTGTCATACAGACAGGAAAATGAGGTACAAGTTTAAGTAGTGGCTGAATTTGAAATGAGAATTAATACTTTTAATTAAAGTGAATTCATGATTATACTTGGTGGAATTAAATTCAGAAACATTTTCCCATATATATCTGGAAAGAAATATGTATCTACTATTCAATAGAGAGATATCTGGTCTCTGATAGACCATTCCTCTGTGTTGTTTTACAATGTTATGAGATTAGTGACATTTGTCAATTGTGTCTTTACAATTAAGGATAGTGCCATCCAGTGAAAATGAGCATAATTTTTCTGTGAAAAGCAGTGGTCTTGAGGGTGGTGCTACTGCAGAAGAAAAAAGCAAACATGAGGAAAAATGCCACAGGGTGGCACAGTGGCGCAGTGGTTAGCACCGCAGCCTCACAGCTCCAGCGACCCGGGTTCAATTCTGGGTACTGCCTGTGTGGAGTTTGCAAGTTCTCCCTGTGTCTGTGTGGGTTTCCTCCGGGTGCTCCGGTTTCCTCCCACATGCCAAAGACTTGCAGGTTGATAGGTTAATTGGCCATTATAAATTGCCCCTAGTATAGGTAGGTGGTAGGGAAATATAGGGACAGGTGGGGATGTGGTAGGAATATGGAATTATTATAGGATTAGTATAAATGGGTGGTTGATGGTCGGCACAGACTCGGTGGGCCGAAGGGC
This sequence comes from Heterodontus francisci, assembly GCF_036365525.1. Lineage (NCBI taxonomy): Eukaryota > Metazoa > Chordata > Chondrichthyes > Heterodontiformes > Heterodontidae > Heterodontus > Heterodontus francisci. Next base: position 24,143,474 of record NC_090388.1, on the reverse strand, counting down.
CTGTTTCAGTGCTGTATCTCTAAACATAAACAAACATAAACAATAGGAAAGGAATAGAGGGATATGGGCCCCGGAAGTGCAGAAGGTGTTAGTTTAGGCAGGCATCAAGATCGGCGCAGGCTTGGAGGGCTGAGTGGCCTGTTCCTGTGCTGTACTGTTCTTTGTTCTTTGTAACCAAAAGACTTCCTCTGCATAGTATAAAACTATGAGTTTGTGTTGTTAGGCATTCAGAATCATTAAGGAATACTACATGGTATGGCTTAGCAATAATGTTATTATTTTAGAATAATATAAAGAATAGGCATAGCATAGTAAGTTTTAAAGTTACTTATATTGCTGATGATTTGGCTCAGGTCACCTTGATGTTTAATGAATATATTCCAATTTAAAGCAAACTGATTATTTCAACCAAGATTAGCATATTTGTTCTTACTGTTGTATCCCTGTTATACTGGCATTGAAATTCTGGTGCAATTATTTTAATTTGTGCAGGGAATTCTTGGTATATTGTGGAGAAATGGGATTCAGTGAACAGCAATAGGTTTATTCAACTCCGAGTCAGTTCAACTGTTGACATTATGCAAATTTAATGAGACAATTCCTGTACCACAAACTTGTCCATATGCACTGGGATGAGAACTTAAATTAAATTCACAGCTGGACAAATATAAATAATTTGAGGCAAATTTGGCATGCGACTCGGGTGCTCCTGATACACCTAATGTCAATGGATTACCTTTCTAATTTATATTTTGAATCTAATATACATTATTGTACGTCCATACGTAACAAAACTACAATAAAACTGCAGGGTTTTCACAATAACAGTGGCGCAGTGGTTAGCATCACAACTCCAGCGACCCGGGTTCGGTTTTGGGTACTGCCTGTGTGGAGTTTGCAAGTTCTCTCTGTGACCGCGTGGATTTCCATCGGGTGCTCTGGATTTTTGGATAACTCTAAGACTGAGTGCCAGATGTCATGTGTGCAACTTCGTGTCTACTTAGTTCGGAGCCAAGAAACTCACAATCTTTAAAAAAAACCATGGAACAGATTCGTTCCTCAGATATTGGCTTTTAGTCACCGTGGAAACGTTTAAATCTACAAAGTAAATATGTTTGCTTTATTTGTTTGCTGTTTTTCAATGCAGTCATTTTCCCTCTGATGAAAAGGATGCGATAAAAAATCTTATCAGCTGTAACATGAATAATGGATATTACTTACCAGTTTAAAACTCTTGACTAATTCACTGAATCGGCTGCTTTTCCTTACTCGCTGTTATCATCCGTAAACTTGTCTCACTTCCCTCTGCCTCAGCATTTCTTATTCTTCAGCTATCGCCAGGAAGTTTATGGTACTTTATACCATGGGTTCGTTCATTTCGAACAAGCATTCAATCTGTATTTGCACTTGAATCATCATATTTCATTTGAAAGTTTTGCTCAATTAGCTTGATTGTGGTCCAGTTTATATTAACTTTGCTAAATCTACACCTTCCCCATTGTTTATTTAAAATTCTCCATCAGTAGAAACAACCAACAGTCATATTCCGAAAATTTATGAGTCTGGTACAAAGGACGAGTTTAAGCACTCTAGTTCTCAGATTAGATAAACTGACAGAAACCGGAAGATGTATCATCGAACAGTTAGTTATACGTTAGTTTCAACACATCTTGTATAAAATCCTGGATTTGACACTACCAGTTTAGCAAAGTGTCAATTAAATGTATTTTTAGGTAAATTAATATAAAATTACCATCTTATCGGGGCAACGAGGACTGGCCTTGCTCGTGACGCCCCTATCCCCAGAATGAGTAAAAAGCAATGACCACATTATGAAGTACTATATTTTCACAATGGGTTTTTCTACCATTACTGTATTGACAGTTTTTAAGAGTTGCTAAGGAAAGAGTAAGAAGCCAAAACCAACTAGTAAGTGATTAGTTGTATATAAGGGCAACTCCCGCAGTCACAAGAGAATAGAATTGTAGGTGATCATTTAGCCCAAAGTTTAATTCCTGTTTAAGATTGTAGAAATTAGATGCAATTAAATATCTAGAGTTCCATTTATAGCAAAAGAACATTACAACATGGAAAGGAACTAGATGGTTCATGGAGTCAATGTCAATATTTACCCTTTACCAGTAAATCACATTTGCCCGCTCTGTTCCCATTTGTCTTCAACACCTTTTCCTTCACCTACGTATCCAATGTAATCTTAACTGCTGATATTGTTTCTACCTCAACAACTAACCCTGGAAGTGAAGTCCACAGCTTTATAAATCTGTGTTAACAGGTTTCTCCTGTCTTCTGTTCTAAATCTCATATTTAATCTTGCATCTCTGAACCCTCAATCTTGACCCACCAACTAAGACTAAGGATCCAAGACTAAGGTAAACCCCGGCTGTGAACTCACCTGATTACTTAATCGTTGTTCTTCCAGTAAGGCCGAGTCCAGCGACATTCCTCTCTTTGCCCAGTATTTACTTCCAATCATCATCTTGGCAACGTTTTTAGGAGGGAAGGTTTAAAGGACTGGAAAAGGTAGAACCGTGTTCTTCAATGGGACTGCGAATCAGTCTGGATGATGTCCTTTCCAGTGGCAGCTTTGGGTGCTTAAATACTCTGCAGTGCTGATGGAGTGATAAGAGGAGCTGCTGTTCTGCGCATCCGAGAGACATCACGGAAACATCCTCATGAACCTGTTCTCTTAGCTCTTTCGTTCCCGCAGAAATGGTGCATAAATAATATTTATGCGGCATCTCCAAATATTGCTTTAACTCTATATAGTGGACCCTGGCGTGTAATCGGATTTCAGTGCACAATGAAAGGTTTGGGGACATCACGTCTGACTCGGTGAAACTCCCTGAACAGTTGTCTCGGATACCTTGAGATATTATTTGAGCCGTTTGTTTGGAAAGAGAATGTACTGAAATTCGTATTGGAAGGACGAGCTGCTTTCCCAAGTATGGGCACTGGTCTATCGATATATTTTGATTTGACCCATTTACCATGCACCTGCTGTTTCATTATAGCAAACCAACAAAACAACATTTTCGATTAACGTTCCAGCCTCTCATTTACATCACAATGTGATACTTGGGGATTTTTTGCACAAGCAGCCTAAGCAGAGTAAACTGAAATAACCGCACGCTAATTTATCTGATTGAAATTATTTTTTCATAAAATCGGATCACTGTTAAATTAAGAGATCAATGCAATGTCGTCCTCATTTTCCAGAGAGTAACTGGATGCATGTTACCATTGGACTAGAATACTACATTCTCCCTTCTTGATGATACTCAAGACATTTCAATGTAGAGTGAGTTAACGTCGTTATAATGCATTCGAAATTTATCTCGCACTTTCGTGCTTTCATTTGTCCTTCCCAGATTTAAGCATCCACCAAATCCCTCGGTTTGATCATCAGTCACTGTTTGAATGAACTATTTTCAATGCCACCAGATTTAAAGTGAAAGATAAAACCTGTCTATAAAATGCACATATCAGCACGTCTGTCAGCATGCCCAACGGTAAATGTATCAGAGTGAATCCTTATTCTTTCAATTGAACACATAGTTTTTCATTGCCTTGAATAAAATTAAAGCCAGATCCCGTAAAATTTGCTTTATTCTTATCCCTGACCGATTTCACTGTTGGTCTGCTCCTCTTCACATCCAGACTTTTCCAATATCTTCTTCTCCGCTGACACTATGTCTAAACAATAAGGGCGGTTCTCTGGTAAAAATTGAATTACCATCAGAGGAATATAGAGTAAATCCATGTGAGACAACTAGGTTAATGGCTTTATTTAATCCAGACTACCAGCACTTACAATAAACAATAAATTAATTAATCTAGTTTGCAAAAGAAATCTGTAAAATTAGTACAATCTGTGTCTAAATATATTGAGTAACAATTGTTTGATGAAAATGTAAATCCAGAGGGCTGAAATATTGAGTTTTATGAGTTTCAGGGTATAAACAGCCACAAATATTTTAGCTATGAATCTGTGCCAGATAACCAGTTAGACGGGATTTGTGTAAACCATCATGGGCAAGAGATCAGGACGATGTAAGATCGTTTGGGGCAGTAGGAAACTCAGAAAAATTTAATTATTGATCATGATTGTAATGACTCTGAACTAAAATGGATAGAATTGGACTCACGTGTGGGAGAGGAGTCAGTCGAGTTGGTTCAGTACTTACTGTTCGTTGTGAGTGCATTCTGAACCAGGCCAGAATGTGTCATCGGGAGCTTCAAGTAGTTAGCATTCTCTAAGATGGGAAATGTTTGATTAACAGTAATATTAGTTTTGTTTCCTTTTTCATTTTTGAGGCTGTTCCGTCATTAATGAATACAATTGGTAGCAATACTATTCAAAAAGTGCATAAGGAAGTTCTCACAAATGACTTGTAAAAACCCAAAATATAAATCAACTAGTTCTTATGTACTCTCTGTAAGATTTAAGAACTATATTTGTTTAAAGCTTGGACTCTTCAAAGGTTAAATCATTATTGAAATGACTAATGTGATAGTTGAGACTGTGACAGATGTGATCAAAAATAATGGAAATGTGTTAATATGAGTACCATTCTAACTGGTTAAATGAAACTGAATCGAATTACACTTTCATCTTAAGTATCAGTTGGCATTTGGAGAAATCAGTTCAGTCTATTTGTGAAGAGCCCCTTGTAAATAAGTTAATTTCAAATATTTTTATCTGGTTTGTGGGTTTTTCCACAATGACTTTTCTCATTTTAAGCAGACATATGTTGCTGTTACTGTTCTGTTGAGGTTGTTTTTATTTTTAACCTGCTACTGAAAACAGAATATGTGGGAAATCAGAGGAGCAGGAAAATCTCTTTAGGCTTTTGTTTCAAGACCTTTTCTGAACCAGAGGTCAAAGTTATTTTTGATTGTTGTTTGCATTACATGGTTAATGACCCAAACAGACACACAAAGCAAATAGAAATATAGAAACATAGAAAAATAGGAGCAGGAGTAGACCATTTGGCCCTTCGGGCCTGCTCTGCCATTCAGAAAAGATCATGGTTGATCGTCTAATTCAGTACCCTGTTCCCGCTTTCTCCCCATATCCCTTGATCCCTGTAAGAAAGACTCACTTTGGTAGAAAGAATAGAAAAGCAGAATATTTTTAAAAGGTTTGAAACTCGTAACTGTTGATGTTCAGAGAGACTGGATATACTTCTACAAGGAGCATAGCAAGCTAGCATGCAGGTACAGCAAGCAATTAGGAAAGCATATGGCATGGTGGCCTTCATTGCAATGGGATTGGAGTACAAGAATAAAGAAGCCTTGCTACAATTGTACAGGGGTTTTGTGAGACTACACTTGAAGTACTGGTTGCAGTTTTAGTCTCCATGTTTAAGGAAAGATATACTTGCATTGGAGACTGTGAAGGTTCACTAGATTGGTCCCTGGGATGAAAGGATTGTCTTATGATGAAAGGCTGAGTAAATTGGGCCTATACTCTCTGGAGTTTAGAAGAATGAGCGGTGATCTCATTGAAACATAAAAGATTTTGAAGGGCTTGATAGTGTAGACATACATTGTGAGGTTCTTTCCCCTGGCTGGGGTATGTAGAACACGGGATACAGTCTCAGGATAAGGGATTGCTCATTCCGGACTGAGATGAGGAGACATTTCTTCACTCAAAGCATGGTGAATCTTTGGGTTGCGGATGCTTCATGTTGAATATAAGGCTGAGTTAGACAGATTTTTGATCTCTCAGGGAATCAAGGGATTTGGGGAGCCATGGAAAAGTGGAGTTGAGGCCAAGGATCAGCCACGATTATGTTGAATGGAGGAGCAGCCTTGAGGAGCTATATAGTCTCTCCTGCTCTTATTTCTTATGTTCTTAAATGTCCATAATAGAACATAGAACATAGAACATAGAACATACAGCACAGAACAGGCCCTTCGGCCCACAATGTTGTGCCGATCCTTTGTCCTCTGTCAAGGACAATTTAATCTATACCCCATCATTCTCCTTTATCCATATACCTATCCAAAAGCCTTTTGAAAGTCCCTAAAGTTTCTGACTCAACAACTTCCCCGGGCAAGGCATTCCATGCCTCGACCACTCTCTGGGTAAAGAACCTTCCCCTGACATCCCCCTTATATCTCCCACCCTTCACCTTAAATTTATGACCCCTTGTAACGCTTTGCTCCACCCGGGGAAAAAGTTTCTGACTGTCTACCCTATCTATTCCCCTGATCATCTTATAAACCTCTATCATGTCACCCCTCATCCTTCTCCTTTCTAATGAGAAGAGGCCTAGAATGTTCAGCCTTTCCTCGTAAGACTTATTCTCCATTCCAGGCAACATCCTGGTAAATCTCCTCTGCACCCTCTCCAAGGCTTCCACATCCTTCCTAAAATGAGGCGACCAGAACTGCACACAGTACTCCAAATGAGGCCTTACCAAGGTCCTGTACAGCTGCATCATCACCTCACGGCTCTTAAATTCAATCCCTCTGCTAATGAACGCTAACACCCCATATGCCTTCTTCACAGCCCTATCCACTTGAGTTGCAACTTTCAATGATCTATGCACATAGACCCCAAGGTCTCTCTGCTCCTCCACATGCCCAAGAACCCTACCGTTAACCCAGTATTTTGCATTCATGTTTGTCCTTCCAAAATGGACGACCTCACACTTTTCAGGGTTAAACTCCATCTGCCACTTTTCAGCCCAGCACTGCAACCTATCCAAGTCCCTTTGCAGACGACAATAGCCCTCCTCGGTATCCACAACTCCACCAACCTTTGTATCATCTGCAAATTTACTGACCCACCCTTCGACTTCCTCATCCAAGTCGTTAATAAAAATCACAAACAGGAGAGGACCCAGAACTGATCCCTGCGGCACGCCACTGGTAACTGGGCTCCAGGCTGAGTATTTACCATCTAAGACCACTCTCTGCCTTCTATCAGTTAGCCAATTCTTAATCCAACTGGCCACATTCCCCACTATCCCATGCCTCCTGACTTTCTCCATAAGTCTACCATGGGGGACCTTATCAAATGCCTTACTAAAATCCATGTACACCACATCCACTGGTTTACCCTCATCCACTTGCTTGGTCACCTGCTCAAAGAATTCAATCAGGCTTGTGAGGCAAGACCTACCCCTCACAAAACCGTGCTGACTGTCCCGAATCAAGCAGTGTCTTTCCAGATGCTCAGAAATCCTATCCCTCAGCACCTTTTCCATCAACTTGCCTACCACCGAAGTAAGACTAACTGGCCTGTAATTCCCAGGGTTGTTCCTATTCCCTTTCTTGAACAGGGGCACAACATTTGCCTCCCTCCAATCACCTGGTACCACCCCCGTCAGCAGAGAAGATGAAAAGATCATTGCCAGCGGCTCTGCAATTTCATCCCTTGCTTCCCATAACATCCTTGGATATACCCCGTCAGGCCCGGGAGACTTGTCTATCTTCAAGTTATTCAAAAACCCCAACACATCTTCCCTCCTAACGAGCACTTCCTCGAGCTTACCAGTCTGTTTCACACCGTCCTCTTCAGTAATACACCCCTTCTCATTCGTAAATACCGAAGAGAAGTACTCATTCAAAACCTCACTTATCTCTTCCAGCTCAACACACAGTCTCCCGCTATTGTCCTTGACCGGACCTACGGTCCCCCTAGTCATCCTCATATTTCTGACATACGCGTAAAAGGCCTTGGGGTTTTCTTTTATCCTACCCGCCAAGCATTTTTCATGCCCTCTCTTAGCTCTCCTAATCCCTTTCTTCAGATCCTTCCTGGCCATCTTGTATCCCTCCAGAGCTATGCCTGTGCCCTTTTTCCTCAACTTTATATACGCATCCTTCTTCTTCCTAACAAGACTCTCAACCTCTCTTGTCAACCACGGTTCCCTCACATGACCATCCCTTCCCTGTCTGACAGGGACATGCTTATCAATGGCCCCTACTATCTGCTCCTTGAAAAAGTTCCACATTTCGACCGTGCCCTTCCCTGCCAGCATATGCTCCCAACTTATGCTCCTCAGTTCCTGCCTGACAGCATCATATCTACCCTTCCCCCAATTGTAAACCTTGCCCTGTTGCACATACCTATCCCTCTCCATTACCACAGTGAATGCTACAGAATTGTGATCACTATCTCCAAAGTGCTCGCCCACCAACAGCTCTATCACTTGCCCTGGTTCATTACCTAGTACCAAATCCAATATTGCCTCCCCTCTGGTCGGGCAGTCTACATACTGAGTCAGAAAAGCTTCCTGGACATACTGCACAAACACTAGCCCATCCAAACTATTCGATCTAAAGAGTTGCCAATCAATATTTGGGAAGTTGAAATCCCCCATAATTACTACCCTGTGACTTCTGCTCCTTTCCAAAATCTGTTTCCCAATCTGCTCTTCCACCTCCCTGCTGCTATTGGGGGGCCTATAGAAAACTCCCATCAAGGTGACTGCTCCTTTCCTGTTCCTGACCTCAACCCACAGTGCCTCAGTCGGCAGATCCTCCTCGAAAATTCTTTCAGCAGTTGTTACACTATTTCTAACTAACAATGCCACCCCCCCACCTCTTTTACCACCATTCCTAATCTTATGAAAACATCTATAACCAGGTACCTCCAAAAACCATTCCTCCCCCTCACCTATCCACGTTTCAGTGATGGCCACAACATCGTAGTCCCAAGTGCCCATCCACGCCTTCAATTCACTCACCTTATTCCTGATGCTTCTTGCGTTGAAGTATACGCACTTTAACCCTTCTCCGTGCCCATCTGTCCTCTGCGACAGTGCTACCTTCCCCAATACCTCACTACACTCTTTGTCTTTCTGAGTGGACCCACTGGTCCCTGGATTACAAGTCCGGTTCCCATCCCCCTCCCAAACTAGTTTAAACCCTCCCGAACAGTACTAGCAAACCTCCCTCCCAGGATATTGGTGCCCCTCTGGTTCAGATGCAGCCCGTCCTGTTTGAACAGGTCCCATCTTCCCCAGAATGCAGTCCAATTATCCAAGAACTGGAAGCCCTCCCTCCTACACCATTCCTGCAGCCACGTGTTCAGCTGTGCTCTCTCCCTATTCCTAGCCTCACTATCACGTGGCGCCGGCAACAAACCAGAGATAACAACTCTGTCCGTCCGAGCTTTCAGCTTCCAGCCTAACTCCCTAAACTCACTTCTAACATCTGTGCCACCCTTCCTTCCTACGTCGTTGGTGCCAATGTGCACCACGACCTCTGGCTGCTCCCCCTCCCCTTTAAGGATCCTGAAGACGCGATCACAAACATCACGGACCCTGGCACCAGGGAGGCAACAAACCATCCGTGCGTCTCGCCTGCGCCCACAGAACCGCCTGTCCGTACTCCTCACCATCGAGTCCCCGATGACTAGTGCTCTCCCATTCTCCCTCCTTCCCTTCTGAGCCACAGTGCAGGACCCCGTGCCAGAGGCCCGGTCACTGCAGCCTGCCCCCGATAGGCCGTCCCCCCCAACAGTATCTAAAACTGTATACTTGTTGTTGAGGGGAACGACCACAGGAGATCCCTGCACTGACCTCTTCCCACCTCTAACTGTTACCCAGCTGCCTTTGATTTGTGGAGTAACGACCTCCGTGTAGCTTCTATCTATCAACCCCTCAGCTTCCCGAATGATCCTCAGTTCATCCAGCTCCAGCTCCAATTCCCTAACACGGTCTGATAGGAGCTGGAGACGGATGCACTTCCAGCAGGTGATGTCGGCAGGGCCACCGGAGGTTTCCCTCACCTCGAACATTCTGCAGGAGGAGCAATACACTACACTGGTTGCCATTTCTTTTATTCAATTACCCCTTAGTTAAGTACAACTATAGATATTAACAAAAACAGTAAATAGCTTACCTGCTCAGTCCTTTTTGGCTAGAGGAGGGGGAGGATGGGTGTGAGACACTACAAGTGTAGTGGCTCGGGTTTACTCAGCTCCGCACCTTTAAGGAAAATACCTACCCAGGAGTCCTCGCTGCCGACCAGCTTCCGGTTCCTCCGGCGCCAAAAGAAACTCAAAGACAAGGAAAACAGTAAGGAAAACAGTAAGTACTTACTTTTAAAACACAGCTCCTGATGCCTTCACTCACCCACCGAAGAGTCGCTACCTTCTCCTGCTGCTCCGCCGGGAAAAGACAACATACTCCCTCCTAGGGTTTATCTTAGCCTATCTATGCATCAGCTATAGACTCCAAACAATAGAAGAAAGGCTTAAGGATACAACATCTTTATATATCCTTGTATATGCAAGCCAAGGAGCAACCTGTCATTGTCACTGTTGATGGAGGAAGTAGAACAGAACTCACCCTGGTACATTTATAATGCTGCACTGGCTGTTGATGGCAGATTTTAACAACATTGATTGGCACAGGGATGGCACTGAATGGCACTGAAATCCACATATTGGGCAGAATTGAACATTAGAAATGCCAGAATATCTAATTTATGGAAATGACAGGGAAAGGGTAATAAGGGCATGGTGGCGCAATGGTTAGCACCGCAGCCTCACAGTTCCAGCAACCCGAGTTCAGTTCTGGGTACTGCCTGTGCAGAGTTTGCAAGTTTTCCCTGTGACCGCATGGGTTTCCACCGGGTGCTCCAGTTTCCTCCCACAGCCAAAGACTTGCAGGTTGATAGGTAAATTGGCCATTGTAAATTGCCCCCAGTGTAGGTAGGTGGTAGGAGAATGGTGGGGATGTGGTAAGGAATATGGGATTAATGTAGGATTAGTATAAATGGGTGGTTGTCGGTTGGCACAGACTCGGTGGGCCAAAGGGCCTGTTTCAGTGCTGTATCTCTAAATAAAATAAATAACCCTGAATGAACCATCCTTAGTCAGCTCCCAGTGCTACTAGCAGAGATACATAGTTTATTTTTGTTCTTTCATGGAATGTTGGCATTGTTGCCAAGGCCAACATTTGTTGCCCGTCCCCAATTGCCCTTGAGAAGGTTGTAGTGAACCAGAAAGAAACCAGCAGGGTCCTCATGGGCCAGATTGAGAGAACTTGTAGGCCATATCATGGACACTCCTAGAGCGCATTAGAAAATACATATAAGACATTTACCCTCTAATACATAAATGCATATTTTTCACATGAAAACTAAAATTGTGGATAACCTTAATGTTTAAAGTTATAATCTAATGAGTTCTGGATTATTAGACAATATCACACATAAAATGAAAGTTGCCCGCAGTGTGTCTGTTTGATGCAAGAATAAGCTCTTGAAAATTGATTTTTCTCAAAACTTAACTCAGAAAAGATTTGTCATGCTGGGAATTGTAACCGTAACTGGTTATTGGGAGTTGGAGTTGTTAAGTCTTATTACCAATTCAGCTCTTAGACTTTTCAAAGAGGTTGAGGCATCAGAGTAAAAATGTTAATGAAGATATTCAAATAAATAAAGGGCAATTTTATAAGTAATTTTAATCATACTCTACCTTTGTTACCTCTGGACCTGACTATTCCAATGATCTCCTGAGCATTCTCCCATCTTTCTCTTCATGAACCTGTACTCAACCAAAACTCTGCTACCCATATTCTAGCCCATACCAAGTCACACTCATCCATCACCCCATGTTTGCTGGTCTACATTGGTTTCCAGTCCAGCAAAGCCTCAGTTTTAAAATTCTCATCCTGTTATCAAATTCCTCCATGGTCTCACCCATCCCTATCTCTGTAACAATGTCCAGCCCTACAACCCACTGAGATATCTGCATTTCTGCAACTCTAGTCTTGCGCATCCCTGATTTTAATCACTCCACCATAGGCAGCTGTGCTTTCAGTTGCCTGGACACTAAGCGCTATAATTCCCTCCCTAAGCCTCTCCACATCTCTGCCTTTCTCTTTTTTTTAAAAAAGAGATTCCTTAAAACCTACCTCTTTGACCATGTTTTTGATCACGTCTTAGTAAATTCTTATGTGGTTCAGTGGCAACTTTTGTTTGATAACAGTCCCGTGAAGCGCTTGGGGCATTTTACAACATTAAAGGTACTATATAAATACAAGCTGTAGTTGTTGAAATAATTAACTTTTTATGCCTTATTTTCAATCTTAGATGTCAGTTAGAGAAAAAGATATTTTTTAATCAGACTGATTTGATTGCTTCAGCTTTATTATGGTTTTAATTCACTCACTGGTCAGCCATCATTATTTACATTCATATATGTTTGTTAGATTTTAAGTGATAGAATTCTACTGCTTTGCTTGCTATTGATCAGTTCCCCACCTGCTGACTTTTGGTTTGCAGAAATGGGGACCAATGAAAAAGTGTGACACTAAAGTGTGACATAAGAATTGTGTTTCTGGCAGCTGAGAAATGCTCACTGTGTTTTTAATATCACTAATAGATTTCCTATACCATTGCTTACAATAGAAGAAATGCTGCTTTTTAACAGATGTGTTGCACCACATGATGTAATGCACAATTTAAATTACATTCAATAAGTCAAACTGCATTTTTACTACAGAGTAGTGTGTGACTTTTACCAGTGTTTTTGGGACCAAGTTACACAACTATCAACTCTTCTGTGAAAATTTTATTCATTGGTCTTGATTATTTCTTTCTTTGCATGCATACTATTTTTTTTAATCTCATACTATTTTTTCAAAGCCCAGGAATTGCAGCAAGTTAATAGGGACATATAACATGTTGAAGGTAAATACCAGATATTAGAAATGCTGTGCAAGGGATTAAATGGACTCCAACTGCAATGTAAATGGTAATATGCTGGTGGTGAATGGTCCTGGGGATTTCTGAACTGAGAAGGGGTGTCCTGAGATTGAAAAGCATAGGATATTCTGGGGTATGGCAGATTTGAAGGAATAATCCCTTGATTTCACTGGGTCTGACAAAAGATCTACTGAGTATTGGTCACCAATCACTACTATTTAGATTATTTTAGACAGAAAAACATTCATATGCAAAATCATGTATTGTACATTTTAGAAACTCATATTCCAATGCGACAGAAAAATATTTAACAAATTTACTTGTTAGATATGTAAATAGTTTGATACCACATAACAATTGATAATATCTTAGCATCAGGGTTTATTTTAATATTTTGCAGAGGATATTATAGAATACAGATCATTGATATCAGTATTAACTCGACTGGTAGCGCAATGAAAGAGAAAGCATGACTCATTCCACTGATAACTGATGTACAAAGCAGATACTTAAAATTATAGTCTAAGAAAAAAGAATGTGTGAATGTTAGGAAAATAAATTAGGAGAAATATAACCCTTCTCAATCACTACATTGCTGGTTAATCTGATTCTTGGTGAGTAAATGTATATTTACTTTCTCATTCACATTAAAACCCATATCTGAAAATATATGTACAAAAGTGATAACCAGATTTGATTCTAAATATCAGATTGCAAAATTTGGAAAAGGTGCATTGAGTACCAAATTCTTCTATGGCAATTCTACAGAAATTAAAGGAAAAACACAACATCCAATCTGAAGTTATCACCAGCTTGATTTCAGATAATATTTTATTCATTATTCCTTAATTACCTTCATTCTTCATTCATTCTCATCCAAGTAATTGTTTTAAAGTAGCATCAATTTAGAAAATAGCTTATTTTGGAGCCCAGAATAGTTTTGCCAGACATGATGCATTTTGTTCCTTGCAATCAATTCCAAAGGATAACTTTGGAGCATTTCCTTCATCTTCTTTGACAGGGTCTAGCACTGTGCCATTTGAAACAAGTTACTATCATATGATCTTCCACCAAAGCTATGTTCATAGCTATACCTTTTCCTTGGGAATCATTCATTATAGTAGAATCTGTTAAGGAGCAACATTTTCCCTGTGTAACATTGTCTCTGCTTCTGCAATGATAGTCTTGAAACCTGCCACCATGGGAGCAGCAAGAGGGAAAAGCAGCAATATCAACAAGTGCAATGAACGCAGCATCAGGGCCACCAGTTTCACAAAATATATGAGCCTCTGTAGCAAATTCCTGCTTTACTATTAAATCTAATGCAGAGTCCTTCCCTTCAAAGTAAACACTCCCTTTCAATGAAAGGCTTAGAATCTCAAGATTAGAAGAAAACATGAGAGAAAATAAAATCATTGTCCATCAAGCTCATTCTCAGACAACAGGTATTCCACATAGCACATTTAATCTCATGAGGAAAGGCTGTGTAAAGTTTCTCCAAGCCATACAACCCTTCAGTATCTATGTCATCCTGGACCCAGTGGAAGATACATTTTTGCCAATGTATCAAACTTCATCATGTCCTAACTTTCTAATACTTTCCAGTTTATCTTGCCTATGGATAAGCAGCGTTGTGGGGAAATTTGGCATGTATTTTGTGCTTTGCTACAATGGAAAAAATTATTATAGCCATTCTAGATCTTTTTGTCACTTAACATTTGACGGTGACGAAGCTCGCAGTCAGTTTCCAGTAGTAGTAACCAAACAGAAGGAAATAATACAGATGTCTTGCCCAGAATTTAACATGAACTAGATGTGAAACTAAGGATAGAGTCAAACGTGCAAATCTAGTCAAATCATTCTTATCCCACAAATAAATAGATACAGCACTCTCTCTTGAAAGCACACATTTCTTTCACTCACAAAAGAAAGCAATGTAATGAAGATCATGATATATATATATATATAAATATTAGTAGTGGTTGCCTTTTCATTGTAAAATGTTATTTTTCTGTGTCATGGAATAAAGAGGTATCTCCTGGGGAGTAAGAGTTACCACATATGCAATCATAAATCAGGAAGTAAAAATATTAATTCACTAATACTGTATCTTAAATACCCCCAAAGTAAAAGCTAGATTTTTCAACTTAACAGTATGAGATTATAATGAAAACTCTAAATAATGTTTTGTGCAATGGCATATATAAACGTAATTGATCATTTATTTTAGTCTACAATATTGTGGATCCAAGTTTTACAACGTACGAAACAATAATTTGATTTGAGATCAATGTAACTTTATGTACATATCACAAATATTAATAGATGTGTCCAAACGCAGCATCCTACAAAGACAAAATGTTCTTATGGCACAATTTTTAACAAAACTAATTTCCTTATAAATGGCAGAGAACATATGTCATAGCTACTGAAACACTGCACAATAAATCTTTTTAAACTAATAAGAAATTTGGAGACGGGGCAAATTTCACAAACAGCAGAACAGATGTGAGGCATAAATTGAAAGAAAGATTATGTCAATCTGTGATAATTTCCTGGGCAACAGGAAATTAAAACCTTAGAGGATACTAGCGCTCTTCTTTGCCTCCTTATAATTGTCTGTGGAAACTAAATAAAAGTTCCTGCAAATTTGTAAATGCTTTCCCGTAAGTTCAAGGCAAATCATCATTACAAAACAAAAAGGCTTTAAACTGTGTATGTTAATGGAAACAGCTCTGATAACTTTCAATGTAATAACATTGTATATTGTAATTTCAACACCAGGTTGTTGAGGGAATCATCTTGAATAAGTTTAATTTGAAGATTTGCAGATCAATAATAAACACTAATTTTGCAGCACAGAAAAGATCCATTCGGCCTATGGTGCCTATACCTGCAATCTGACAGAGCTATCCATTAAGATCCATTCACTTTCCCATATATCCTATCAATTTTTCATTTTTAAAGTATTTATTCTTTCTCTTTTGTGCTTCATATTTCCATGTCATTCGAAAGAAATATATGTTAGTTGCTTGAGCCAGTACAAACTCTGGCCAGATTTAATATTTTGACTAATCAAGAGATTGGTAATAGCAATCAGGTCTTTGTTCATCCTACAGATCATGCAATTCTGTGCACAGACATTACAGGGATAAAAGCTTCCAGAATTTGGGGAGGACAATGTCCTCTTACAGGAACTGCTGTGAAATAATTGAGCGGAATGTTTCTTATCGGTGCCCGTGAAATATAAACCAGTTGGAGTGTATAATGTATGGCCTAGAAAATATCATGTATGAACTCATTTTGGATGCATGCACAACAGATCTCCTTGCACAACACCATATGTCCCTGAAGAGGAAATGGTAGGCTGTCAATAAGAACACACCACAAGCAGTGCTCCTCGAATGTAGGCAAAGTACCCCAAATGAAGAATATCCCTGGAGGAGGTGGGTTTGGTCTCTTCAACCTGTCTTCTTCTTGTATTGTCCCATCCCATATCTGCCTTGGCCCTTCAGTGCTAAATAATTGTACGCAATTAGGCCAATGTGCTCTGCTGCAAATGGCATGTTGAGAATATACACTATATATATATATATCTTTTAAAAAACTAAGTTTTTAAAATTAAAGAATTGTTTAGATGTAGACCTTAAATGTTTGCCAGTGTCCCTGTTTTAATTTGAAATATGTTTCTAACATATAGTGTCTTGAAATAAGATGGGAAGAAAAATACCATAAATTGTAGAACCTCTATAGAAATGCAACACAGGAGAAATGACATCAGAATGTAATGGGTAACTTGAAAGCTCTATATTTTGAGCCAATCAGAACTGAGGCACCAAGTTAATTCTGTTTGGTCAATGGCACTGTGGTTAATGGTTTGCTCAGTCCAGTTCTTGTGAGGATTTATTAACATCCTCCAGGAATTCAGAGTGAACTAAGTCAGGCTGAGCTGAAAACTGAAGGTGTCTCTACACTAAGGTTGTTAGCTAAAGCTAATAATTTCATCAATGTGTATTTATGTACAAAAAGTTTCTCTTTGTTGCAATTCTATTAATGGGTAACATATAAACTTCAGTGTAATTCTACATCTTCCTTCCACATACATGGACTCTAGTGCCTCTGTAAAGTAAAATGATCGAGTTTTCCATAATAAAAAGTGCAAATAGGGATTTTCTTTTCTTCAAACCATATTTGCTCTAAAAGATACTTTCCTTCTGAAAACAAAGTACATATTTAAGAGAGGAGAGTTATATTACATTTACTTTTGTACACAATCAGAATACAAAATTTCAGGCTTTATACAACAGTTAGAAATTTTGCCACTGTACATTTCTTAATATCATAAAAATCATAAGGTAAATCAAGTTATACATTTATCAACATGCTTTATTATTAACCATACATTAAAGTATGGACTGGCAATGCAACAGCTTAAAAATTAAGCTTTTCAACAAATATTTCTCAGCTGATTAAAAAGAGTATACAAGTTTTTTTGCATTTTGAGATGGGGTATTAGTTTATGAAGCATTCTATTAATTGCAATTTAAACAGCTTTGTTGGTAGTTCTGCCATTCACACATAAGGAACTTTACCAAGACCATGACAAGAACACTGGGCAATGCTGTCAACTAACTTCAGTTCTTGTAAAATAACCTCAGAGTGGTAAACCAAATGATCTTCCAGCCTCATACTTAATGTAATAATATGGTGAATACTCTTGAACACTGCATGTAACAATGCATCACAGCAGCAAAATCTTTAGAAGATTACAACATTAATTAAATTGCTAAAGTCTCATTTGCAGTATTCACAGGTCATTTTATAAATGCCTGTGATCAAATTTGTTAGAACCATCAGTACAGCTAGTCCAAAATCTGCAGGGTAGCTCAAAGTATTAGTTCTTTTCTTAGAACAATTACAGCCAGTAGAGTTTTGTTTTAAAGAATTAAGCAATAGCCGAATGTTATCTAAAATCATCCACCAATTATATTTCTTTTCCAAAATCTTGATGTCCCACAAAAACTGGTCAAGTATGAGGTATCACCCAGGATGTCCTCTTTTAGTTAGGTATTGATCATCTGTGGATTGGACAAGCCAGTTAAATGATCTATTTTAATCTTATACCTTTTAGCTTTAAAAACTACAAAAAACATTATGTCTGATTTCAGGAGGCATTTCTGAGAAACACCTTTTTAAAATAAAATTATATATACTAATTGGACAAGCTCTCAGGAATTAACAAAATATTTGGCTTTTATATCAATACAAAACAAAATTTCATTGCTATCCAACATCCATGCAAATGTTTGACATGAGGAAGTCTGAAAAATGCATTTCCAAATGAAGGCCATTATGGTTGAAGTAATTAGAAAAATGTACATTTCCTCTGCATTCATTTTTTTAAACATTTAGAATTGCAACAGGTGCATTTCCTGTCCCATCCCGCCCTCTCTTGTCTTAAACATATCTAAACCCGTTGATTATTCCAAATACTGATGTGTCATCTACGAGGACTTCTGCAAAAAGTAAACAAATTGTGGCATCTCTTTTTTCTGGGGTCACAAATTTACAGCTTTTAGTTTCATTCTACAACTGTAATCTTGTTCCCATTTTGAGGAGCGTCTCTAAGTCCGGCTAAGTCTTCATTTGTCTGTGTAACGGACGTCCCTGCCTCATCTGAATGGTTTGCCTTCCAGGGACTTTTGGTAACACCCATCTTAGATGCAATGTTTTCCAAATCCGGGGTCACAATAGTGCTATCCTTTATGCCGAGAATCTCACCAACAGCCTGTGGCAAATCCTACACAATATAAAGAATGGTTTAATAAAACAAAGGAAATTTTAATTTCAAGTTATTTCTATTTTACATAAAATAGACACATAATATTATTCAAAACTGTGACCTTGCCAACAATGATAGCATGCAGGAAATTGAAATATGGTAGTCAAAGGTTGCTATAGCAAACCTTTTGTCACTGAATCCTCTGCAGTTTCCCTATATTAACTGATCAGTTCATGTGACAGCAGAGATAGCCAAGAAAGTTTTAAAGTACGTGTGCACAACTGATTCGGGTTTTTGGAACTGAGCTAACAGGTATTTACAGGTGAATCTGTACATTCAAATTCAAATAGCCTGTGTAGACACAATATAGTCCAAAAAAAGTAATATTAAACCAAGGGCTTTTAATTATGTTTTCCTTTAACACAAATGTGTTAGACACACAAATAGTGTGTAATTGTAAGTGGTTATTTTCACACAATGAAACTATATATTGATATTTTGAATAATTTATTGTAGCATTTTATAGCTATGCCTTTATATTCAGAATTAAAAAAAATTTCAATACTCAAAAGTACAAGTGCATCACTTATGAATAACTCGAGCAGATTACTACATTTATTTTCAAACTTCATACTCAAACTCAGCAGTTGACAGCATTGTTCTATGCAATAGAAGTATGTGTACTTTAATAAACAGCCCGTAGGTAACTGTACTCCTGAGTAATCCAAGAGCTTTGACATTTCCTCAAGCACAATTCATTGTAACAGTGTCGTTAAATACTTCATAGTATACCACTCACCTTACACTTCATCATTTGGCAGTAAATTGCCTCTGCTTTACAAAGCATTGCTTCTACATCCAACTTCAAGGAAAGTTCATTGATGTGCTAAAGAATACAAAAATAAAAAGTCCTCAACATGGATTCAGAGAAACAAAAGTCCAATCCTGCACTATATAAAGTTTAAAGGAATATTGAGCCAAAAGAGACTGTCTGCCCTTTTTATATACTGATCTGAAACATAGGCAAAACACACAGCTCTGCATCTGAACTTTTAGTGTACAAGTAATTCAGTACCTTTAGAATTTCATTAAAGCCATAATTGTTTTCCATTATTTTCTGTTTTTCAGAGTCTAGTACAGCACAGCATATCAGAAGATGAAAATTCTGGCAAGGCAATCCAGTCCACATAACCTACAAAATGAAGAGATTTTTTCCAATGTTACTCAGAGTTTAATTTCCTCCATTCTTGTGATTTTTTAAAATTATGACTGTGATTCTGTTCCAGAAACACATAAGGAAGATAATGAATATTCTTGATCACAGTTCTGGTGTCAGTACTTTAAAAAAAAAAAATCTTCAACTATCTTTGCAATTCTATCATTTTTTTTCACCTGGTTGATGTTAAGAATTGTTTTATCCATTCTTTATAGCAGTAAATTTAGCTGAAGATCTGGCTGAAGGCACATTTTTAAAAAAGAAACAATATTCACAACATTCTTAGAGGAAACACAAACTAGAAATATATCTTCCCTAAATTATTGAACCCATTGTAATAAAAAAACTATTGGTCGGGAGAGAACAACATTTCTACCTAGCAAACACGAGGTAGAACCCTCAGTAATTCTGGGGCCCACAAAACAGGTGTAAGTATTTTCACAGGATCTGTGTTAAGAGTATATTAATGTTAGCACACTGACCTTTTGTCTATGGAAGCAAGGTTCTAATACAGTGCCTACTAATACAATAAATATACGTGGATTCTCAGAAGGCTTTTGATAGAACTCTACATATGGGACATAGATTAAAGGTCAATGAATTAATAGCAAATTAGCTGGCTGGGTTGAGAACAAAATCATAGAATGGTTACAGCATAGAAGGAGGCCATTCAGCCATCGTGTCCGTGCTGACTCTCTGCAAAAACAATTTAGCTACTCCGACTCCCCCGAGCTTTCTTTCTAGTCCTGCAATTTTTTTCCAATCAGGTACTTATCCAATTCCTTTTTGAAAGCCATGATTTAATCTGCCTCCACCATCCTTTCAGGCAGTGCCCTTTCAGGGGAGGCAGTGCCATAGTGGTAATGTCACTAGTAATCCAGAGCTCAGGCTAATGCTCTGGGGACATGGGTTTGAATCCCACCACGGCAGATGGTGAAGTTTGAATTCAATTAATAAATCTGGAATTAAAACTAGTCTAATGGTGACCACGAAACCATTGTCGATTGTTGTAAAAACCTATCTGGTTCACTAATGTCCTTTAGGGAAGGAAATCTGCTGCCCTTACCTGGTCTGGCCTACATGTGACTCCAGACCCACAAAAATGTGGCTGACTTTTAATTGCCCTCCGAAATGGCCTAGCAAGCCATTCAGCTCACGGGCAATTAGGGATGGGCAATAAATGCTGGCCTAGCCAGCGACGGCCACATCCCACAAATGAATTTTAAAAAACACCCGATTCTAAACGCTCGCTGCTTAAAAAAGTTTTTCCTTATGTCGCTTTTGGTTCTTTTGCCAATCATTTTAAATCTGTGTCCTCTGGTTCTCGACCCTTCCATCAATGGGAACAGTTCCTCTCCACTGCTTCAAGAAATTATGAAAATTGAAATTTTTTTTGGTTAGGGACAGAAAAAATAAAATTCTCAATGTAAGTTCTCAATGAAATTTCAGACTGTGGGGGGGGGTGTAAATATATATATATAATATATATATATATTCACTTTTTGGAACAGTGAACTTATAGAGAAACCAAGTATGTGCTAAAGTAGTAGCTTGATTGAATTGAAACAATATATATTTGTATTCATAAATAAAGAAGAAAATACCTAAATACAATAGATCATTTAGGCTCAGATTTTAAAACAACACTGGTGGTCTAAAATTAATGAGTTACTTTCTGATCTGGAAAATTCACCACAAAATATGCATTAGAATGAGCTTCATGTTGTAGCACCCAATACTCTTTACTAGACTGCAATGTGCAGAAGCTGAGAAAATCAACAGACCACTGTTGATTTGTTCCTTCCATGAAAGTGGATTTATGGCAAAGTAACTCCCCAACTTTTCTTCAAAGATCAATTGCAATTCAAAAGCACATTCATATGCACAATATGAATGAAATGATTCTAACCTCCCAAAGTCTAAGAGTATCTTGAAAGCTGAACTCCCTTTTGAACCGAATCAGAAGCCACCTGAAGCAGAAGTAGAGATATCCAGATTCTTGAGATTCTAGGAAAACAACTTATCTTGTTAAAATCCTCTTATCCAGTTGAATAAGGCTATCTAAAATACTTCACTCTGTAGTATAGTTATTTTGTCCATTTCTTTATTCAAGTACCAAAGCTCAAATAATCTGAACTCAGTAAAAACAAGAACACAAGAACACAAGAAATAGGAGAAGTAGACCATATGGCCCATCAAGCCTGCTCCGCCATTCAATACGATCATAAGAATTCGTTTTTATATGACACCTTAACATCCTCAGAGTACTGCAAAGCGCTTTACAGTCCATAAAGTATTTTTAAAATGTAGACAGTACTGTTATGTAGCGAAATAGGGCAGCCAATGTGTGCATAGCAAAGACCCACTAACAACAATGAGATAAATGATCAGTTTGTTTGGGTGGCATTGGTTGAGGAAGAAATTTTGGTGAGGACATCTGAAGAACTCTGGTGTTCCTCTTCGAATCACAGAATGGTTACAACACTGGAGGTCACCATTTGGCCTGTCATGTCTGTGCCATCTTTCTGGATGGATAACTCACCTAGTCCCAGCGCAGATAGGCGAAATTGTTCCTGCTGCTGGAGGGGTCATGAACCAGAGGACACCAATTTAAGGTGAATGGCAAAAGAAGCAATGGCAACATGAGGGAAAACTTCATGCAGCACATGGTTATTATCTGGAATGCACTGCCTGAGAGTGTGGTGGAGGCAGATTCGGTTGTGGCTTTCAAAAGAGAATTGGATAATTATCTGAAACAAAAAGATTTACAGGGCTACAGGGAAAAGGTAATTATCCAATTCCGTCTTGAAAGCCACGACCGAATCTGCCTCCACCACACTCTCAGGCAGTGCATTCCAGATAATAACCATGTGCTGCATGAAGTTTTTCCTCATGTTGCTATTGCTTCTTTTGCCATTCACCTTAAATTGGTGTCCTCTGGTTCGCGACCCCTCCAGCAGCAGGAACAATTTCGCCTATCAGCGCTGTCCAGACTCATGATTTTTAACACCTTTATCAAATCTCCTATTAATCTTCTCTTCTCCAAGGAAAACAGCCCCACCTTCTCCAATCTATCCATGTAAGAGACCAAACCAGGTTTTATACAGGTTCAGCATAACTTCCTTGTTTTTGTACTCTATACCCCTATTTATAAAGCCCATATTCCCAAATGCTTTATAAACCACTTTCTCAAACTGCCCTACCATCCTCAATGATTTGTCCACATATACCCTCAGGTCTCTCTGCTCCTGCACCCCCTTTAGAATTGTACCATTTATTTTATATTGCCTCTCCTCGTTCTTTCTACTAAAATAAATCACCACACTTCTCTGCATTAAGTTTCATCTGTCATTTGTCCACCAATTCCTCTTGAAGTTCATCACTATCCTTTTCACAGTTCACAATACTTGCAAGTTTTGTGTCATCTGCAAAGGGTGAAATTGTGCCCTGTACACCAAAATCTAGATTATTAATAGAGATCAACAAAAGGAGGGGTTCTAACCAACTTCTGGGGAGTTCCATTATGTATCTTCCTCCAGTCCATAAAACAACCATTCACCACTACTCTGTTTCCTGTCACTCAGCGAACTTTGTATCTAAGGTGCCACTGTCCCTTTTATTCCATGGGCTTTAACCTTGCTGACAAGCCTGTTATGTGGCACTTTATCAAATGCCTTTTGGAAGTCCATATAAACCTCATCAACCCTCTCTGTTACGTCATCAAAAAACTCAATTAAGTTAATTAAACACAATTTGCCCTTAAATCCTTGCTGGTTTTCCTTAATTAATCCACATTTGTTCAAGTGACTGTTAATTTTGTCCCAAATTATCATTTCTAAAGCTTTCCCAACACCAAGGTTAAACTGAGTGGCCGGTAGTTGCTGGGCTTAACCTTATGCTATTTTTTTGAACAAAGGTACAACATTTGCAATTCCCCAGTCCTGTGGCACCACCTCTGTATCTAAGGAGGACTGGGAAATTATGGTCAGTGCCTCTGCAATTTCTATCTTTACTCCCCTCAGTATCCTTGGATGCACCTCATCTGGCCCTGGTGACTGATCAACTTTAAGCATAGCTAGCCTTTCCAATACCTCCTCGTTATCATTTTTTAGCCCACCCAGTGTCTCAACTACCTCCTCTTGCACTATGATTTGGGCAGCATCTTCTTCCTTGGTAATGACAGATACAAAATACTCATTTAGTATCTAAGCCATGCCCCCTGCCTTTGTATATAAATCCCCTTTTTGGCCCCTAATCAGCCCCACTCCTTTTACCACTTATATGCCTATAGAAGACTTTTGGATTCACTTTCAAATTAGTTGCCAGTCTCTTTTCATACTCTCTCTTTATGCCTCATATCTTTTTCACTTCTGCTCTGAACTCTATATTTAGCCCGGTTTTAAATTATATTAACCATCAGACATCTGTCACATGCACCCTTTTTCTACTTATCTTATTTGCTATCATTATCGTCATCCAGAGAGCTCTGGATTTGTTTGTCCAATCTTTTCCCCCTTGAGGGAATGTACCTCAACTGTACATAGAATCATAGAAAATAGGAGCCAGAGTAGGCCATTCGGCCCTTCGAGCCTGCTCCGCATTCATTATGATCATGGTTAATCATCCAACTCAGTAACCTGTTCCCACTTTCCTCCCATATCCTTTGATCCCTTTCGCCCCAAGAGCTATATCTAACCCCTTGAAAACATACAATGTTTTGGCCTCTACTGCTTTCTGTGGTAGCGAATTCCACAGGCTTACCACTCTTTGGGTGAAGAAATTTCTCCTCATCTCAGTCCTGAAAGGTTTACCCCGTATCCTTGGACTATGACCTCTGGTTCTGGACTCCCCCACCATCGGGAACATCCAATTTGTCTAAGAGCTCCCCCTCCCACTGCAGTATTTACAGTATTAGACTTGAGAATGTGTGTGTTTTGTGGTTTTAGAGTCATTGGGCTGTATTTTACCTTAGGTGGACGGGAATTCGCCACCAACATAAAAGTTGGTGGTGAACCTGCTTCCGCTGAGCCCGGGGATCCGTCCCGTATTTTACTGGTCCCCGGGCTTCCACCCACTTGAGGGAGGAGATCCCGCCTCAGTGAGCTGCCGGCCAATCAGCAGGCTGGCAGGTCTTACTCCCAGCAGCACACTCCTGGGGCTGCAGCCCAGCCAACACCATGAAGCGAGGAGATGAGATAAGTTGGGCTTGCCTCACCAGGGGGATCGATCCTTTCCTGGTGAGGCTGGAGTGGTCGTTTGGGGGGAGGGGGATGTCTTGGGTCCTGGGGGTGGATTGGGAGTTGGGGTGGCCGTCAATCAGACACCCTGTGCTCGACTGCCATGGTCCACCGCCACCCCCCCCCACCCCCGATCGAGGCAGATAGGCTGGCAGCTATCGCTGGGCAGCCTTTCACATCCCCAGCATGCCCGCTTGCATGGGTAAAGTATTCATGGAGGCGGGCGAGGGCCCTTAAGTGGCCGCTTTGATCGGCCTCAGGCGAGCGGGCCATTTCCCCTCCCCCACCCGACCGCCGTAAAGTTGACCGGAGGTGGGAGCGGGGCAGGTAGGCCTCCTGGAGCCTCCCACTCAATTTTACTCCGCCCCCACGGCACTATCCGACCCGCTGGGGCGCCGTAAAATTCAGCCCATAGAGTCATTATAAGAACTAGGGAGCAGGAATAGGCAATTCAGCCCCTCGAGCCTGCTCCGCCATTCAATACGATCATGGCTGATCTCATCTTAGCCTCAACTCCACTTTCCTGCCCATTCTCCATAACCCTTCAACCCATTTCTAATTAAAAATCTGTCGATCTCCTCCTTAAATTTACCCAATGTCCCGACATCCACCGCACTCTGGGGTAGTGAATTCCACAGATTCACCACCCTTTGAGAGAATTAATTTCTCCTCATCTCTGTTTTAAATCTGCTACCCTTATCCTAAAACTATGACCTCTCGTTTTAGATTGCCCCACAAGAGGAAACATCCTCTTTATGTCTACTTTGTCAATCCCCTTAGTCATCTTATATACCTCAATTAGATCTCCTCTCATTCTTCTAAACTGTACCCGAACTATGTCCTCTTTGAAGGCTGCCCATTGTTCCATTATGGTTTTGCTGCCAATCTTTGATTCCAATTTACCTGGGCCAGATCTGTTCTCACCCCACTGAAGTTGCGATGAGACCTTTTACATCCACCTGAGTAGGTAGCTGAGGCTTCAGTTTAACATCCCATCCGAAAGACGGATGAGGAAAGAGCATTAGGTGAACAATTAGAAATCAAACTCTTTAAATTAAGTTTTCAAGTGGGGTCAACTAGATTAAACTCTATCAGAATAGCATCACATGAGCTCCTTGTAGCCTTTCACGTTAAAAGCAAATAAAATCTGTATATTCATTTTTTTTTTTAATTACAAGGAATGACTATTAACAAACAGGAGTCGACTGAACTTTCAATAAGGTCCTACAGTGAATGCATTAGTTTTTTTTTTTAAATGCAGTTCTCTACACAAAAGAATGCTTCCCGCCCTCAAAAAATAAAAATCAGCTCATTGCAAAGTGGCTGGCCTCCCATGACAACTGGCTTTTACCAAGGTTGGTGGTGGGATTAGTGGTGGGGGTGTGTTTTGGAATGTGGAAACACAGCATCCCACTATTACATCTTGCTTTCCAGGAGTCTCTGCAATCCAGCTTTCAGTCTGCAGGCAACAATTATTAATGGTGGTCCCAATAATAAAGCCAGTTATCTCACAGGCAGATGAGCATTGCAATTTTTTAAATTGAATATTATTAAATCTGGATCTTTTATATACACACTTTAAAATAAAGACACTTACCAAGATAATTCCAAAACCCAAGGTCTAGTAATTTAAGCAATGTACTCAGCTGGGATAATTCTGTTTTCATGCCTTGCATTTGCTCCTCAAAGTTACAATGCTACAATAAAAATGAAGATATTACTCATACTTCCATTATATTACAAATTTATGAACAGTTAAAAAAACTAATCATTTTGATCATTTTCACCAGATTGTGAAAGAAAAATTGCATCTGACTCTCAAATCAACCAATCCTTATAGCTAACCACATACACTAATCAATATTGCCCATTTTTGCCTTCTAATGATAAATTTTAGACAATTTAAAAGTTCTGAATTCCCATTTTCACTTCTAGTCTCTTCAGAGTTGTGGGATGAAGTAATGAAATAAGAAAAAGGCAAAATAAAAAGATTAAATGCAAGCTGAGAAACAGAATAGAAAAGGCGAGAGAGAAGGAAAATTACCAAAAAGATGGAAGAAATGAAATAAAGTAACAGGAAAGGAAGAACATAAATATAGAAAAGAGATGGCAAGTGGAAGGATGCAATTAATGCACAGGGAAATGGTAATGTCACAACATATCAGATGCAAACAAAAAAAAGGACTGGCAGGTAGATGGATAGATGTATTTCAGAGCGCAAAATCAGAATTGCAACTACATGATAAAGAATCTTTTATGCAGTGGAGAAATATTTTTGGTTAAATCAGATACAGTCTAATTTTTCTATTGACCCTCAAAAATATACATTCAGGAAATATGCAACTAATGCAAATTTACATCAATTTGTAAAATTGGGATAAGTTAGATTATTTAACAATATAAAGTTATATTCCTACACCAATACTATTTGGTGAATTGCCACTAATATCGTAAAGTGTAGCAGGCTACAGAACCCAAGTATTAGGATAGCATTCCCAATAAATAGTCCCTTAGGTGCTGTAAGTTTTGAAGTAGTGGCATGAAGGCATACATTAGTTGTCAAAGCTGATTAGTTTACATCTCTCGTTTTATGACTAATTGAAGAATGAAAATAGAACTTCTGCCTTACCATCAACAGTAATGCATTGTTAAATCAACAGGCCTTTGGCATTTTGGGCACACTCCTCGCCAATAGTTTGTCTTAAGGTCACAACTCGCCTTAAAATGATACCCATTACAATTGCATGCAATACTTTTAAAAATTCTGAAATTGAGTAATTATACAGGTAATATAAAGAGACAACATATCCCATTTATGTAGTATAAATAGAGCATCTATGCTAAATGTCAGAAGAACTTATACATTTTACTTGTAGTTTGGATTGCTCAGTTCCTTTCCCTTGAGAGTTAAATTCTGTACTCAGTACTCACTGGTTGAGTGCTTTCCATTTAGAAAAGACTGAGAACTACATCTCTGAGGTGCTTGCAAAAATCAGAATTTAATGCTAGCTAATTTTAATTCTTACCATTTGTTCTATAAAGGCAACAAAGCACCAAAAGGCATCCACTTCATTTTCCATAACATACAAAATAGGAGAAAGCAAATCACTCATTCCTTGGACATACCCTAAACATTAAAAAGTTCATAATTTAGCAATATTAAAATGAACTTATTTGACTAGCAATTTCAACAACTACTGAACTCACTTGAAATCATTAACTTAATAGTATGTGTTTATTATCGACATAGTTGGATATTTCAGGTAAACATGTAGTCACTGTGTCTCTATAGCATAACTTTGCAACATTATTAATACTCAACT
Organism: Heterodontus francisci; assembly: GCF_036365525.1. Classification (NCBI taxonomy): domain Eukaryota; kingdom Metazoa; phylum Chordata; class Chondrichthyes; order Heterodontiformes; family Heterodontidae; genus Heterodontus; species Heterodontus francisci. Next base: position 24,115,220 of record NC_090388.1, on the reverse strand, counting down.
TAAATATTACAAACATTAACTATTTTTCATGGAAAATGTTATAGTGCATACTTTATCTGTAACGATTTCAAAAACATGTAAATATTTGTGTAAACAAAACTGAACATAGTTTTTATAGAAAATACTTACCAAGATCAAAATCATACATGCAGTAGGTCATTAATATGTCATGCAATAGAATCAATCCAGGATTTTCTTGCCCTTCATAAAAAGGATTTGTTCTATCTGTTCTGTTGACGTCTTTCTCTGAAAGAAATTTTTATTTTCAAAAGGAATGACATTTTTAAAACTACTTTCTGACATGAAAGTAGAATGAAAGCATTTGTTCTTTTCAAATAATACATTGTTGTACTTGAGACAGGTTTTAACCAATACCGTCAGGTATCATTTTCTTTTACGGCTCCTGGTTTTTAGTGGATTACTTCTTTCCCTTCCCAAGATGAAACACAATAAATCAACAATGAAATGCCACATGCTCTTTAAACCATCAAGGCACTGCACCAAAAGCTCTCATCAGAATCAGGAATTTATGCACTGACATTTCAGTGAGGATCAAATAAAGCAACATCAAAGAATACAAATGTTAAATAATTTCAAAACGTTTACAGTTTAAGAAACAAACGCAAACACATTCATCTTAACAGTCAAAAGACTGAATTATTTAAAGAAAAATGGACTCGTGCTAAAGATGTTGGCTGCTTTGTACTACAACTCACATATTAGTGTGAAAACTTCAAGGCGGAAGTGGCAATTTGGGATTCAAATCAACAGTCTGACTTCCACATACATCACAGCAAGAGCTGGGAGACTACATCTCCCACCAAAGGAGTAGCATAACATCAGCCCATTGCAAAACTGAATTTTAAAACTATCCAGGTAGTTCACTGGCCCTCCTCAGAATTTGTAAATATTAAAAAAGCATAAGGGAAGTTGAGAGAAGAACCACCCACCCTCTCGAAAAGTTATAGTTAGTTGGCGTGGCTGTGCTCATATCTAAGAATACATGAGTGAACTCCATTGTTCTTGTGGTCAATACAACCTGAAGCTGGTAACATGACCCAAGATTGGCCTGCTGTGCATATATGATACAGATACTGGCCCGAGACCAGAATCTGTAATAATACGGCAGCTTTCGAAAAACCCATGGTTTACGTTTAAAAAGGATGGCAACATTGCTCATCAAAAAAATTAAAGAAAATTTAACCATTCTTTAGTTCTACATAAAAAAGCCAAGATTGTTAAATCTGAATCTATATAAAAAGAGAATTGATAAGAACATGACAAATGCAGAATGTGCTAATTATTGGTTGCATTACTGCTTTCTATCATTGAACCACACTTTAAAATAATATCTCACTCCAACAAAGCAATAAACAACAGCATAGATAACCTTGTTAAAAAAAAGCCTCAGTGGAAAAAGTGTCAGGAATGGCTGTTATGAAGGTGCTCCATTCTTAAAATGTTTTGAGGACTTGTGTTAAAGATTATGGACATTGGGTCGTTTGGAAAACTGAAAAAATTCCATGGATGTGTTTTTTTTTTACAAGGGTCACTGGGAAGACACTTGAGGCTTTGCTTGAAAACAAACCTTTACTGGATGTCACATGCCTTAAGCTAAATAAATAACAGAAGCCTTGGTGACTTGGGGGAGTTGTTTACAGAGAAGTGACACGTCAAGATTTATCATGGTCAGGAGTTGGTTTTGCTTTTGGGATATTGTTTTGATTCAGTTGGGGTGTGGACTGCTTTGAAGGCAGTTAGAGGCCAACCTGCCAAGAGGGAAACACCTAGCTCACCTCTTTCCTCCTGTCACTGAGAAACCCTGCGTATCAAGTGTGATAACTGAAACCCCTGATGCCACATTTCTCCTGGAAAGCCTACCAGACTAATTCTTGACACCTCCAGAACAAACTGCTTCTTAAAAGATCCCTGTGACCCGTCTCCATATATTCGGATACCAGAAAAATGGGACTGCTGGTATCCTTCCTTATCTTCTCTTTTTCATTCAACAGTTAACAAGTATTTGGCCAAAGTAATTTTTTTGTCTTTTTGTAAAGTGAATCTCTGCAGAGAAAACGTCGTTATTTTCTTTATCTCACCAGTGTGTGTGCGTGTGTTGGGTATCTAGAAGGGAATATTTATTTACATTCGTATTTCAAACTGTGTGTTAATGCTTTGCTTCTTTGCTGGTTAAATCTTGTTTTATAATAAACTGATAATTTTGTTGTTGTTAAAGAAACCTGGTTGGTGTATTTTATTCTGGGATAAAGAGTAGAGTATATGATTAACCATATCGGTAACTGGGTAAACATTTAAATATATGTTGTGACCTGCAGAGAAGTGGAACTAGAGAAAGACAGTGCACTCCTCCCACCTCAGTCGCAACATGGCCAAAATAGCAAAATCAGTACTTTAGGGTGAAGCAATGTTTTTCTCACAAGGTTGCAGATACAACATATTTTTGTGTAACATATTTGCCGGAATTTTACGCCACCCCGGCGAGCCGGATGGTGGTGGGGGGTGGGTGGGCTTAAAATAGAGCAGGAGGCTCCGGGAGGCCTTCCCGACCCGCTCCTCCCTCCGCCCCACTTTAAGTGGAGCTGGGGGAGGTGGGGGGGCAAAAACAGGCCGCCCGCCCCAGGCCAATCAGGGCCTTTAAGTGGCCACTTAACGGCCCTTGCCCACCTCCACGGGCATTTTACTCGTGGCAAGTGGGCGTCCTGGAGACATGAAAGGCCACCCAGTGAAACCTGGCTGCCTCGCATCGCACCGGGCGGTGCCCTGACAATTGGGCACAGGGTCCCCAACCACCCCCGGGACCTAAGACGACCCCCCCACTTTATCCCCAAACAACCACCCTTGCCTCGTTGGGGCCCAACCAATTCCCCCGGCGAGGCAACCCAAACTTACCTGCAGTCCTGGCTCCATGTCCTCAGCTGGGCTGCAGTCCCAGCAGTGGCCACTGCTCCCGGTGGCGCTGCTGGGACTAACAGCTGCTGGCCCGATGATTGGCCGACAGCTCAATGAGGCGGGACTTCCTCCCTCAAGTGGGTGTAAGTCCTGCCTTGGAACAATTAAAGCCCGGGGACCCGTAAAATGCAGGACAGATGCCCGGGCTAGGCGGAAGCAGGTTCGCCACTGACTTTTATGTTGGTGGTCAGCTCCTGTCCGTCCGATGTAAAATCCAGCCCATTGTCTCCAGTGACAGCTAAGAAAATAAGAACATATGTCTCATTGATTTGGCATCTGTTATTGTTGGGAAGCAGCAAGATTTGGAAGAATTGCATAAAGGAAACAGCAGCCAAATCAGAGATTTTGCACAGCCTGGACTTCTAGGCCGTCAATAGCTTCTCTGAATATCCTTAATTGTTTGACCCCATATAAGTCAGATACAATTACCAAGTCAAGAAGTTTGTAAGTGAAGAGGTAGTTAAACGGCATGATAATCAGTCGCTCAACAAAATTAAACACTTTATGATACAAAGTATCAACAAAAGAATGTTTCTTTTGATGACATTGACAAGGTCAGTGAAGAAGAGTGGGACCAAGCACAGAACTCTGATAAAACAAGCATCCAAAATTATGAGAAAGGAATGGAAGATCAGTTCAATAGGGGTGAAGGTGTGGTCGGAAAAGTGGTAGGTCATGTTGTATAAGTTTAGGAAGTTAGGTTTGGTGGTAAGACTACATGTGAAGTTTAAAGCTCAGCTCAGAGAACAAAAGTCCTGTAAAGAGTACTGTACAATTGTTTACCCTGAATTAGTAAACTGTGTTATATAATACAAATGAGCAATGAAAAATTGATGACATGCAATTTATGCAATTGAGATAGTGAACAGTTCCATAGTTTGTTAATGTTTCCTGGGTTAGAATCCAACCCCATCTGATGAGATGAAAGTTTTCTCTTTCCATTGGTTGGAGAGTTCTGAAATTAAACAGTTTTGGAGGTCTTAACACAGTTCCTGGACACAGCTAATCAGAACAAAGCTACTCAGAATTCTGCATAAGCTAGATGTGTTTCCAAGGTTGAAGTCAAGATGTACTGTTGGAGCAGAACACAAGTTTTATTTTGCATCTGGCCTAGTCAGAACTTATTTGGATGCAGACAATGGGTAGCAAAAGTAATAAAAAATTCCATAACTGTTAACTTAGTCTGGATGAAAATTTTCAGTCCCAGGACAATTACCAATTGAATACTTGTTTTTTATTCTCTCAAAATTAATGAAAAATAGGTCCGTTTACCTATAAGACTCCTGTACTCTTTCAATCTTGTATTTCTTGTCTCTTGTTCTTCGCTGACTGACTTCCACTGAAGCTTCATCCTGAAGTACTCATCTCTATACATGTGAAATACAAGCAAAACCTAAAATGGCTGATTGTTGCCTTAGTTTTACCAACCAGATTTACTGTTCATTTAATATTGCAAAAGGTCAATTCTAAAATCATGAAGTTCATAAATGCTTGATTAAAAATTTAGTTTTAAATATTTGGTCATGTCCACTAAAACAGAATAAACACAAAAATGTATGCAAGTCTTCCCTAATTCCTACAGGGCTGCCAAATTCTGGGTATTGTGGCCAGGAACCTGTTTCCCTCCTTCCTGCCACAACAAAACAAAAAAACCATACTGGATATAAACAGAAACTACAATTTCTCTGCACTAACTTCAGAACAGACCAGGAGCAATTGTTTTATTTTTTATTTATTTAGAGATACAGCACTGAAACAGGCCCTTCGGCCCACCGAGTCTGTGCCGACCATCAACCACCCATTTATACTAATCCTACATTAATCCCATATTCCTATCACATCCCCACCTGTCCCTATATTTCCCTACCACCTACCTATACTAGGGGAAATTTACAATGGCCAATTTACCTATCAACCAGCAAGTCTTTGGCATGTGGGAGGAAACCGGAGCACCCGGAGAAAACCCACACAGACACAGGGAGAACTTGCAAACTCCGCACAGGCAGTACCCAGAATTGAACCCAGGTCCCTGGAGCTGTGAGGCTGCGGTGCTAACCACTGCGCCACTGTGCAGTTTTCTCTAAACTATGTTACTTGCAGAAGAACAAAAAGAACTCACGTTTTTCTTTTGGTTAGTAACCTTCTATCTTCTTTTGTACTATCCCATGGGAAGTAATTTAGAAGAAATTTCCAAGTCACTTTTCTTACTGCATGGCAAAGTCCCTGTGAGAGAAAATCAGGAATAAATTTCCAGTTTTGTAAAGAAACCAATTCTTTTGGCAATCTAACATTGGTATCTTTTTCTATATATAAAAAATATTTAGTGTGACATTGAAATCCTTCTGTTTGCATTCTGTCGTGAGGGACAAGCAATCAACACAACTTAAAGATAAAATAATTTGCACTGTCCTTCTTCACCATATATCTCTTAGATTTGCTAAACGGTTCTGACCCTCATTTAACGTTAGGATTTTTATCCAGAACCTCTCCCCAAGCTTGTCAAAACCTCCATTATTTGGTTATTTTGCTTTCTTAAGAAACGCAACTGTTTTGACCATTTTGAATGCATTAAAATATGCGTTAAATTAACAAGCTCTTGAATACAGAAACCAATATTTTTGCCAAGTTACATCAGCAAAAGTTAGAGATCCTGCTTCACTTTTTGATGTTTTATACCAAAAAAGATATTTTGTACTGTTTCCTAGTGATTTTCTTCTTCAGTAATTTCTCATCTATAGAGAAGTACAGGGAAGGGCATGAGTTACAAACAGCAAATGCTGAGAGGCTGTGTGAATGGCAACATTTCTGTCAATTGTGAAAAATGTTCGGAAGCTGCAGACATTGATAATATATATATATATATGGAATTGCAGCTTGCAATTGTTAAGGCTCTTCAAATACTAGCCATGGCTCAGGAAGCCCATGAACTCAATCCTTCTCGGGGGTTCAGACTATAATTAAAAACATTGTTAAATCTATTTTAAACATAGAAAATAGTATTGTATCGGTAAGTTTAATCGTTTTCTTGTAAGAATGTTACAAACCCTATTTATAGCACTAAGATACTCAAGTTAGAGTCAGACCAAGATGGTGGTCAAAAAACGTTGAGGGATTTCAATTGTTTGTCTACTTTTTTATTCGTAGGTTTTGATGACTACTCATTGTTGATTATCATATGTCTACTACTTTTTAAATCAGAAAAACTGCTTTTACTCATTGTACTTCCGATCTGTTCAGTTGATCCTAAAACAGCAATAAATTACATTAGATTTGAGCGAATCACCTATATGATTCGCACATTAAGTGTGAGCCTGATGTGTGACAGAGTTAGGTGCATATTGACACAAGACTTCTGTATGAAGTTGAATTTTTTTGCACTTGTGTCCATCACACACGAGATGTCAGCGTGATGTCAGCAGTCACGCCGCCACGATTATGGGGCTGGTGGCCATTTTGCATAATAGCGGCAGCTGTCCCCACCAATCACGTCGCGGTGGTGACAATGGAGATGCAATTCATGGCGTTATCTGATGTTGGAGCAGGTGCTGGTGCCATCTTTAAAAGCGTGCCAGCCCTGCATTTACTCTCTCCATGCACACAAGCCCCTTGCAGAGCTCCCCGCGTTCATACACAAGCGCCTTGCAGAGTTCCACCTGTTCACACACAGGCCCCTTGCAGAGTTCCCCCAGTTCACACACAAGCCCCTTGCAGAGTTCCCCCCCATTCACACACAAGCCCTTTGCAGAGATCCCCCCATTCACACACAAGCCCTTTGCAGAGATCCCCCAGTTCACACACAAGCCCCTTGCAGAGATTCCCCCCCCCCCCCATACACTCACAAGCCCGTTGGACGCTCAACATTGCGGCAAAGGTCGCTGTAAACCCCATGTCCTCTATGCTACTCTGGTTAAGTTACCTTCCCTTTCGCAGCACTGAGAAGTCTTGCCTTGGTGGCGCCAGATTTTCAAAGTAGGCAAATTGAGAAACCTTTGTTGGATTGCAGTGAAGTAGATTCAAATTTATTTAAAGCAGCATTTACAGCATTCAAATGGTGATGCTGTCGCTCTGGGGCGTCAGTACCGCCATGGGGTACTTCCCCACCTACGACAAAATTGGCACACAGCGGTACGGCGCCGAGTTTCATAGCAGACTGCTCCGCTGCGACTCTCCACCACCACCCCCCTCCACCAAGAGAACAAAATTCCATGTGCATATTTCTGCATCACAGAAGTATAAAAACTAGTCAGACTTTCATTTCACCCAGTGATTGGCTAAGAACAATCAACATTTAATTGATTTCAAGAATGCTGAACAATTAGATCTCTTAGGCTTTCAGGGAAAACACCTTCATTTTAGCAGAAATACACAATCGTTTTCCTGTCCTTATAAAATAGCACACCGTCTGACCTAACATGAGCAGTACTGCTACGTCTGACCAGTTAAATCACCCTTTCCCTCTCTACCTCAATAGATACTATAATTTATTTATCCATCCACAAAAAGCCTTCACTTTAATCATGTGCGATTGAATTGACAAGAACTAAATATTGCTTATTTAAGCTACACGTGCACAACTTTGCTTGTGAAATGTAGATTTTGCAGAATACCAACTCACAAGTGGCATTGCATCCTCAAGATGCAACAGTTTACCAAAAAAAACCTACACCTGTGAAAGAACTAATCTGGCCACAAAACCAATCCAGTAGCAGTGAAAGAATTATCTCATCATTCACATAAAATCCTGTGTGTGAGATGACACCATTCAGCATTAATGTGGGAGATTATGTTGCATTTAATACTATATCACTGACTAAAGGTTAAAACTGCATGTTAGCAGCAAACACTGTTAATTCTTCATGTTTGGCCAAAAAAGGAGGCAATTTATAAATGTCTGAGTTTTTTAAAATGAAATTATCCTTCTCGAGCAAAATACTTCATTACCTAACACTCAAATATGCAGGCTGGTCATGAGAAATATGATAGTTAACAGCTTTGAAATTTGGATGAGGCATCAGTGCAAATGATTAGATAATTATACACTCTTGTTCAAAGTTTAGAAATACAAATATTGCGGCAATTAAGCATGATCATTTCTTCGTATCCACTATACTAGTTTATTTTGTGTTACACGGCAAAACTAAAAATACTGGCCAACAAACTTGCTGTACTAACGGAAAGTGTTAAAAGAAACCAGTTACCCCCTTGAATATCATTTTTTTCAGGTTGTCTGGGTCTAGGACTTTTTCTTCTGCATCCATGCTCTGTGACCACCTCTCAGTAGAAACTGGCTCTCCTCTTTGAATTTCCGGTCTTGTTCCAAGATCAATCTGAAAGAGTTATTAAAATGTATGATTTTCATTTAATTCCACTCCAGACCTCCTTTACAAGCAAGCAGAATAGCTAAAACACACATTAAAAAATTCTTAAGATATGCTTCTTCAGCACAATAGTCTTTATTTAATAATTAATAATTAGTGCAGGTTTAAAGGCATCAAGAGAACTTACTCGTGTGATGACTTCAAAACCTGGCTCTTCCTGATGATTAATTTCCAGACCTGAAATAGATTCACTGAGATCCATTTCAGATACAGGTCTTTGTTGAGATGTTATGTCATAACCACGAAAAGCATCAAGAATGTAGTTTGTAACTTTTGAAAAGCCTCCTAATGTTGTTGTATATGGATCCTTCTTGAACTTCTGTAAAATAAATCTCATGGTACTAAAGTATGCTATACTGATGCATAAATATACCAGAAAAGATGCATTGTTTCACAATCTCTAAAACATAATTCCATTTCTGTTGAACGCTGGGCAACAGAAACAAAGGCTGGAATTTTAAGCTGGGTGGACGGGAGCCGGACTCCGACGTAAATGTCGTGCCGAGCCCGCTTCCGCCCAGCCTGGGGACCCGTCCCGTATTTTACGGATCCCCAGGCTTTAATTGGCCCGAGGTGGGACTTCCACCCACTTGAGGGAGGAGGACCCGCCTCAGTGAGCTGCCGGCCAATCAGCGGGCCGACAGCTCCTAGTCTCAGCAGCGCCACTGGGAATGGTGGCCACTGCTGAGACTGCAGCCCAGCCGACCGAGGAGGATACCAAGGAGCAGGGACTGAAGGTAAGTTTGGGTTACCGCACCAGCGGAATCGGTCATGCCCTCATGAGGCTAGGGTGGCTGTTTGGGGGGAGAGGGGCGCCTTGGATCCCGGGGTTGGGTTGGGAGGTGGGGACGGCCCTCAATCAGGCACCCTGTGCCCGACTGCCAGGCCCCCCTCCCCCACCCCCGGGGTGTGGATAGGCCGGCAGCTATAGCTGGGCGGCCTTTCACGTCCCCGGCACACCCGTTTGGAGGTGGGCAAGGGCCCTTAAGTGGCCGCTTAAGGGTCTTGATTGGCCTCGGGCGGGCGGGCCGCTTCTCACCCCCCCCACCCCCCGCTGGACCTCCGTAAACTTGGTCGGAGGCAGAATTGGGGCGGTTAGGCCTCCCGGAGCCTGCCGCTCAATTTTACGCCGCCCCCACGCCATCATCCGACCTGCTGGGGCGGCGTAAAATTCTGGCCAAAGTGTTGCTTTAACTGTACAGAAATATGAAAAAGTACTAATTAAAAAAATGGGATCAGCAATACAAATATTCTCTAAAATAGGTACATATTTTAATAGTTATGCTTTGTAAATGCCTAATATTGTACAATGCTAAGATTCTGGAGAGCCTCCACTTGGTGATTGGTTCATTTCTGAACAGGCTGGGGCTCTTTTCTTTAGAAAAGAGAAGACTGAGAGGTGGCCTGATAGAGGTCTTTATCCACTTGGGGAAAGTCCATAACTGGAAGCCATAAATACAAGATAGTCACTAATAAATCCTATAAGGAATTCAGGAGAAACTTCTTTATTTAGATTAATGAGAATGTGGAACTCACTACCACATCGAGTGATTGAGGCAAAAATCATAGAGGCATTTAAGGGGAAGCTAGATAAATACATAAGGGAGAAAGGAATAGAAGGACATGTTGATAGGGTGAAGGAAGACAGGAGGTCTTGTGTGGAGCATAAAAAGTGGCATACACTTGTTGGGCTGAATGGCCTATTTCTGTGCTGTAAAATACTACGTAATTCTATGTAATATCAAACTGTATCAATCATATGCCAGTGCTCATCCATCCTAACTGCACAGCACCATTTATCAGATTATTGGAAAATAATTTTCAACTCATTTCAATCGTTATGATAGTTCCCTAATGTCTCCTCCGTTCAATTAATTTACCCACTCTGTCCTGGCACTGATAGCATGCAAAGCTCCTCCTCCCTCAATTATTCCCAGTCTGTGGCACTTATTCCCTGCCAGGCTCATTCTAAGTGTTTCAGTTCTACTCCCTCCCGCTGAAGCCTGCTCAATGTTCCAACCCTGACCTTTCCCTTCTGCTGCCAGAGAGCAGTGGTGGCGTGGAGTTCTCCGGCAGTTTTCTGCAGGCCTGCCCTTAAATTTTTCCACCTTTCTGCCCAGCATTTTTCATTAGACACCTTAAATGAAATATGGCTGCACATCATCAGAGGACAGAGGATAATTAAAAGAATCCAAGGTAATCAATTTGATGACACATGTGGAAGAAGGGCTCATGTGTTGCAATGTCTGCAAGCCTGTGAGAAATCAGATACTGAAAAACACTGTCTTAATTAAGTTTAGGTCCTCCTCTTAGGCTTAAAAGTTCTCACTTTGTCATGTTCTAACATAGCACAGCATGGGCTGGATTTTATGATCCTGCCGCCACTCAGCATATGATGTCAGCATCTACGCCGCTGTGATTATGCAACAAGTAGCATTTTGTACAATGGAGACAGCCCAATCACGTGGCGGGGCTAGCAATGGAGACGCCGTTCACGGAAACACCTAGTGTTGGAGCAGGTGCTGGCACCATCTTTGAAAGGCTGCCAGCCCTACATACAGTCTTGCTGAGCATTAAACAGCAGTGTATTAAAGCAATACCTCTGTGTTTTGAATTATATCTCTCAATCAACAAGCAAGCCACTGGACAACCATGTCAGATGTCAGAGCAAGGGTGACCACACAGGTCAATGATACCTCCCTGATGTTTGTCAATTTATGCTCTGTAGGATGCCTGCAGTGGCTCTATAGATGGGATTAAGGTTGGTCTGACAACTTTTACAAAAATGATATTATGCACTTATTGTCCATCTCTAATCGCCCTAAGCAGATTGCCTTTACCACTGTGGCTTCTGAGGCCATTCAGAGTCAGTCATGTAACATAGGCCAGACCAAGTTGAGGTTTCCCTTCCCTGAAGAACAGTACTGAGCCTACTGGATCTGTCAAAGATCAAGATGTGCTCTCAATCATTTTTTCAGTGCAAGCCCACTGAAGAGCAATTCATTATTTCATCTCAGATGGTCAGCAAATATTCACATCCATTGTGGTAAGCTGATTCTATTCATGTGGACAAAGCATGAGGTGTTGAGGAGTCAGTAAAGTTTTTGGATAAGACACTGCAAGGAGTTGGCATGGGACCCAGAGTTGGAAATTAAATTGCAGGTGGTCAGTTTTTACAGTTAGAAGTTGTTTAAAAAGGTAATGCAAAAAGTAAGTTAGCCATTTAGGATGACTGGGCATCTGTTTTCTCTCCTTACAGAAATGGGAAAGTGAAACTGAATGAAGTAAACAAAACTGATATCATCTCAATAGGTATTTCTCTGTCTGTCTTTGGAAATATTTAACAACTGCACACCAGGGTACAAGAAGGATATAATATCTAGTTCAGATCAAGGGGGTTCTATTGTTACACCCCTGGAGTATGCTATTGCACAATTAAATATTGGAAAGCATGAGCAGACTCTTACATCTAAGACACTGAGAAAAAAAAATAATTAAAAGTATACATCTTAAATATACCATGCACTTACTTGCACTAAGCCAACTGCATTTTCTTCAAATAAGTTCTCAAAAGACTGAGAAAGTGCCTTATTATTGTATGCAACGAGGAGTACTCGGTCATCATGTGATGATCTATAGGAAAACAACAACAGATCACATCATTCAGAGTTCTTATACGTTTAGTTGGGATGGCTGTGTTCATTTAGTTCAATGATGCATGCTGCCAAATCTAGCTGTACAAAAAGAAATCCTTCATCAACATTCATTTTCAGTTTTCAAATCAAAGATTATAAATAAGATGACAAATAAGTTATTTTGTGCACAATTGGAAGAAATACAATTTAGAACACAGTTCTCAACCTGTTATGGAGAAGAATCAGAAAAGAAAGAGCTTTACAATGATATTCATACATGAGGTTGTTAACTTTAGAGTATAGATAATGAACCAATTCAACATCCTCAAATTGAAATTAAGTCTTGAATACTGGAACACATTCTTGTGCCTAGGATGTAACTGCACCTTCATAATGTTCTCTAATTCTCCAGGATAAGATCCCACAATGGTATTCTTCCCCAACACTTAAAATGATGCTGGGAGGAATTTTAGCACATAAAAATGGGTGGGTTGGGTTCAGGTCAGATATGAAAATCTTTTAAATCTGAACCCCGACCCCAACCCACCTCCTTACAGGCAGCCAGACCGCTCCCAGGAGATGGGCTGGCAATTTAAATTGTCGTGCTCGGAAGGAGCCATGATGAAATAAACAATAAACTGGAGGAATTATGAAATAAAAGTCAACTGTTGAACTGAACCACAAGAAAATGGGCACATTTGTACCAGACAAAATGGAGTAAAGGTCAGGTGGCCCCCTCCTGTACTGTCAATAAACACATCCATCAGTTGAGGATGAAACTAGTTAACCTCAGCTGAATTAGCACTGGGGAGGACCCACTGAAATTGAAAGGAGCCCATTACATATTGATGACTCCTATCAACAGGAATGAACTAACAAAGGTTCTGTAGACAGACTGAGTCCACAGCCCAAACCAACATGAATGAATAGGTGCGAAATAGCACCATTGTAACAGAATGGTCCCCATCCAGATGCCAACAGATAGCAATGGTTTCCATATCCTGGACTATGGTGTGATCACATCAGCAGAGATGGCCCTTTGTCACCTGATAGAGACTCAAATGTGATGGATTTTTACCTTAAAAGGTAGCCCTCTGGAGAGAGAGCGGAGATCAACAAAAGACCACAGAAAGCCAGTTCCAGTCAGAGGCTGAGATATATGTCTGACTAAGCAGAAGAACCCTGAATAACAACGTGAACAACAACTGCAGCAGAGAAATTGCAAGGTGCCTTTGAGACTTTCCATCTGTTCAAGTAAACCAGATACACACCATCAACTTTGGGCTGAATTTTAACCACAGAGACTACAATATTTCACCAACTCCAAGACAAGGAATATTCAGGCCTGAATATTCTCCCGAAAGAAACTCTGAAGGTTCTTTAAACAACGGACTCTTATACGGTAATTTGGACCTTAATCGCATCCTACCCTTTTCTCTCTATCTAGCAATTCTTGTGTATGAATGTGTGTGTGAATGCATGCGTGCGTGAAGTTGTGACCATTTCGGGAATTGTTTAAAAATAATTATCTTTCTTTTTTTTTTAAAACCTATGAGAAAACCAGTCGCTGGTCTGTTTATTTGACCGTAAAAACACTCGGGGACTAACACATAATTTTTAACAAAACACTATCTGCGGTCAGTTGGGAGGCAAAAGGTGGAAGCTACCTATACCACCTACAATCTGTCCATAACAAAATATCGTAATGAAGCTGGCAGCCTCTGATTTAACATGCTTTCCAGGTTTTATAGTGTGTAGCTGGGTTTCCCAAGCATTGGGAAACCTGGCAGCTGAAGTGAGGTGAGGACAACTTCAGGAAGAAGATAAGTGTCTTTACAACACTGCTTGTTGGCCAGGAGGGGCAAGAGTGCTTCCACCTCACACCCTGCACCCCCACCCTGCCATACAAAGGCCCCTGGGGTCAGCTATCAGACAACCCCCCAGTCATGAATCAGACGTTCCTGCAGTTCCCACCCGACTGGAGGTCGAGCCTGTCAATCAGGATGACTTCTAGGCAGGAAACCTGTCAGGACCAAAAGATGCATATTGTGGAATTCAAACTCCCCTACCTACATAACCCCTTCCGCTTAATATCTAGCCACATGTTTCCATGCCTAGCCTCACAATTGCTGAAGAACAACTGCACATATGAAGGGAATTATTTGTAACAAGAGGCCTTCTGTCTTAAATTATATTATGTGGTTTTACAAATGTTTGTTCTGATGACCAAAATACAAACTATATAGATGCAAAAAAATCCATGTACTGAAATATCATATATGCAATGTGGTAGGAAATATGGAATTAATGTAGGATTAGTATAAATGGGTGGTTGTTGGTCGGCACAGACTCGGTGGGCCGAAAGGCCTGTTTCAGTGCTGTATCTCGAAATAAAAAATAAAATAAAGATTAGGACTGGCCAAACTCATTTAGCATAGCGCCCTTACAGAAGTGACTCATCCCATCAGTTTGGGCTGAAACTGAGCTGAGGTCATAGAGTCATAGAGAGATACAGCACTGAAACAGGCCCTTCAGCCCACCGAGTCTGTGCCGACCATCAACCTCCCATTTATACTAATCCTACATTAATTCCATATTTCCTACCACATCCCCACCATCCCTCAATTCCCCTACCACCTACCTACACTAGGGGCAATTTACAATGGCCAATTTACCTATCAACCTGCAAGTCTTTGGCTGTGGGAGGAAACTGGAGCACCCGGCGGAAACCCACGCGGTCACAGGGATAACTTGCAAACTCCACACAGGCGGGACCCAGAACCGAACCCGGGTCGCTGAAGCTGTGAGGCTGCGGTGCTAACCACAGCGCCGCCTCAGGTCCCAGAGGTAAAAGTCTAACATACTCCTTTGAGCAAAATCTGCTTTGAACAGAGACCAGGCATTTACAGGCTTTAGTTATACCCTTATTATACAAGTGTTAGTAAAAGCTTATTTCTGCAGCAGGCTCTCATAATTAAAGTAATCAGGAAGACTCTGAACTGATCAATTTGTTTTTTGCTATTTTTGTCTTTCAGAGTAACTATGCTAATCCACACGGGGCAGCAATTTAATTTCTTATTGAGTGTAGCTGAGCAGTTATACATTAGGTTATCTCATCGCAGCGAGACCTAATCTATGCATTTCTATTACTGAAGTTGAGTGATAAGAACTTTAATAACTGAAAGCTGTTGGCAAACCTAAGATAACAGGATGTGCTTATTTGAAATGAGAAACGGCACAGCATTTCCATTTGTAAGAGGCAAGCTGATACTGCACATGTTTGAGCTGGCAGTAGTTAAACAATCACCAACTCATTTTGCTGCAGCTAGGGTCATAAAGAGCTAACCAGAAAGATTTAACAAAAACTGGGAAAACGAAAAAGCTTTGTCAATCGTTACCATTTAATTACCATGCTTCTGTTAAACAGGTGCTCACAATCCGCAAGAAAGCTTACAAACTACAGTAAACATAGCAGTGGGCTTCATAAGTAGCTGTAATTCATGTATTAAAAACCTAAGAATACTTACGCAATCAACATAGCCGATGTTATTTAAGGCTCAAATATTTAGAAACTTTGGCAATCTCTATAATCACAAAATGGTAACAATATCCTTGCCCATCCCAAAGCACACACTCAACTATTTATATAAACTGGATTCACTCAGCAGGTCTGGCAGCATCTGTGGAAAGAGAAGCAGAGTCACTGACCCGAAACGTTAACTCTGCTTCTCTTTCCACAGATGCTGCCAGACCTGCTGAGTGAATCCAGCATTTCTTGTTTTTGTTTCAGATTTCCAGCATCCGCAGTATTTTGCTTTTATTTATATAAACTACTGACTACATTTTTTGGTAAGACAGGAGTGAACGAAAAGAGTCAAAGTAATTTACGGCACAGGAGGGCATTCAACCCATCGAGTTCACGCTGGCTCTCCACAGAACTATCCAGTCAGCCCCACTCCCCCGCTCGATCTCCGTCGCCCTGCAAGTTTGTTTCCTTAAAGCAGTCATCCAATTTCATTTTGAAATCATCAATTGTCTCCACTTCCACCACCCTAATGGGCAGTGAGTTGCAGGTCATTATTACCCGCTGTGTAAAAATGTTCTTCCTCATATTCCCCCAGCATCTCTTGCCCAAAACCTTCAATCTGTGTTCCCTCGTCCTTGTACCGTTAGTTAATGGGAACAGTTTTTCCTTGTCTAACTTATCTAAGCCTGTCATAATCTTGTACACTTCTGTTAAATCTCCCCTCAATCCCCTTTGTTCTTTGGAGACCACCAGCTTTTCCAATCTAACCTTGTAACTAAAATCCCCCATCTCTGGAATCATTCTGGTAAATCTCCTCTGCACCCTCTCAAGTAGCCTCACATTCTTCTTAAACTATGGTGCCCAGAACTGGACACAGTATTCCAGTTGGGGCCTAACCAGAGCTTTATTAAGGTTCAGCATAAGCCTTTTGTATGCAATGCCTCTATTTAGGAAGTCCAAGATCCCATATGCTTTACTAACCACTCTCTCAATATGTCCTGTCACCTTCAAAGATTGATGCCCATGCACTTCCAGGTCCCTCTGTTCCTGCACACTCTTTAGAACTGTGCCATTAAGTATATATTGCCTCTCCTTATTCCTTCTGCTAAAATGGATTACCTCACATGTGTCAATATTAAATTCCATCTGCCACCTTTCTCCCCTTTCTGCTAGCCTATCTATGTCCTGTTGCAGGTGGTTCATATCCTCACTGTTTGCCACATATTTGGTGGTATCAGCAAATTTTCAGATTCTACTCTGCAATTCAAGACCCAAGCCATTTATATATAGCAAAAAAAGCAGTGGTCCTCGCACTGATCCTTGCCTACCATTCTCCAGTGTGAAAAACAACCATTTACTACGACTCATTGTTTTCTGTCTTTAAGCCCATTTTTTTATCCAACTGGACACTGGACTCCTATTCCATGAGCCTCAATTTTGTTAACTAGCCTTTTATGCAGTACCTTATCAAATGCTTTCTTAAAATCCATATAAACAACATCCACCACATTCACCTCATCAACCTTCTCTGTTACTTCATCAAAAAATTCAATTAGTCAAGCATGATCGCTTTTTTCAAATCCGTGCAGGCTATCCTTAATTCGTCAAACATCTCCAAGTGTGTATTAATTTTTTTCCCCTGATTATTGTTTCTAAAACCTTACCCACCACTGATGTTAAATTAACTGCCATGTAGTTGCTAGGACACTCCTTATACCCTTTCTTGAATAAGGATGTTACATTTGCCAATCTCCAATCATCTGGCACCTCCCCCATATCCAGGGAAGATTGGAAGATTATGGCAAGCCCATCCGCTATCTCCATTCCCACTTCCTTCAGCAACCTGGGATACAAGTCATCCAAACCAGGTGACTTATCTACCCGAAGCATTCTTAGTACCTCCCCCCTCAATTTTTACCCCTATCCATTGCCTCTACTCTCTCTGCTTCTACCAATATTTTGTCAGATTCCACTTCCTTAGTGAACACTGATACAAAGTACCCATTAAGCATATTATCCTTGCCTTGCGTCTCTAAGCATATATTACCCTCTTTGTCCTTAAAAGGCCCCACTCCACCTCTTACTAGCCACTACTATTTACATGCCAGAGAAGATTTTTGGGTTCCCTTTTATGTTGACCGTCATTATCTCATGTTCTCTCTTTGCCAGTCTTATTTTCCTCTTCACCTCCCCTCTTAACTTATTGTGTAAGGCCTGGTTCTCACTTGAAGAATTTACCTGACATGCATCATACATCCTCTTTTTTTGTTTCATCATAACCTCTATCTCCCTCGTCCCTCCCTTCTCATTGCCTTGAAATTAGCCCTCTTCCAATCTAGATGTTCTATCTTATTTTGTTCCTTGTTTTTCTGTATTACTAGTCTAAACCTTATGATACGATGATCACTCTTACCCAAGTGCTCCCATCAGATAATTGGTCCATTTGGCGCACCTCATTTCCCAGCACCAGATCCAGCAATGCCTCCTTTCTAGTTGGGCTGAGAACATACTGATCAAGGAAGTTCTTCTAAACACATTTCAGAAATTCTTCCCCCTCCTTACCAATTACTATAAAATTATCCAAATTGATAACTGGGTAATTAAAGTCCCCCAAAATCACCACTCTATAGTTCTTGCACATCTCTGATTTCCTACTGATTTTCTCCTCTATCTCTCTCACACTATTTGGAGGCCTATAAAATACCTCAGGTAGCTTGATCATACCCTTTTTGCTTCTCAACTCTAACCAAATTGATTCTGTACTTGTTCCCTCAAGGACATCCTCCCTTTCCAACACTGCACTGTCTTCCCTAATCAGTACTGCCACTCCAAATTCCATTTCACCTCCTCCCTCTTTTCTGAACAATTTATATCCTTGTATATTAAGCGCCCGGTCCTCACTATTTCCGTTACTGCCACTACATCATATTCCCATACTGCTATTTATGCTTGTAGTTCACCAACCTTATTCACCACACTTTGTGTTTGCATACATGCATTGAAACCTGTCATAAAGACTGATTAATCATTGCAGTAAGCTAAAGTGCATATTATTGCTTTGAAGGCAATCGCTCAGTCACACAGGAGTCAAGGCCAACTACAATCTTCAGGTCAAGGTTGGAAGATAGGTGTTAGATGAACCAGGGCTTGCAGAGGTAATTCAGTCCCTATTTTAAGATCACATATTCATCTTTTTTTTTACGTTATATTATTTGGAATTGAACAACAAAATGTGTGCAATTTGTAAAGTAGTGACCAAAGCTGGAGTTTCTCTGCAATATAGACTGAGTATTTGTGAGACATAAACAGACACTACAGTGTCACCAGGATGTAAATACAGCATGATAAGTTTACATAGCTGGTTTCCATTATATGTGTTATGAAAGTGCTTCTGTTTTTTGTTAAATATTTTTTGAGGATTCATATTTAAATTGTGGAAATGGATTCATTTTTTGGAAGGTCGAAGATTTCATGGGATGCTGGACTTTGTTTTTGCTGAAAACATTCCATGGACTTTTTTTTTTAACAAGATTCACTGAGAGGTCTTGTTTGAAAACAACCTTTAACTGGAAGTCACATGCCTTAAGTTCAATAAACAACAGAAACCTTGGTGATCTGGGGAAGATGTTTACAGAGGAGTGACATGTCAAGATTTATGAGAATCAGGAGGCTGTTTGTGTTTTCACTTCTGAGATAGTGCTTTTGTTCAGTTGGAGTGTAGACTGTTTTTTAAGATCAACCTGCCAAGAAAGAAACCTCAGCTCATCTTTCCTGCACTTCTAAGAGACCCTGAGAGGTCCAGTATGTCAGCTCCTCTTTCCTCCTGTCTTTGAAAAAACCCTGCAAAACCAGAGTGTGATAACGGAAACCCCTGATGCCACATTTCTCCTGGAAAGCCTACCAGACTAATTCTCGTCGTGTCCAGAATGAATTGCTTCTGAAAAGATCCCAGTGACCCATCACTGTACATATGGACTGCCAGACCAAGAGGGACAACTGACATCCTTCCATATCTTCAAGAATTAGCAAGTATTTGGCCAAGTATTTTTTTTGTCTTTTTTTTGTATCAGATCTCTGCAGAGAGAATTTCTGTATTTTTTTCAGTGTGAGTGTGTTTGTGTGTGGGGTATTTAAAAAGGGAACTTTCATATTTCAATCTGTGTGTTAAAGCATTGCTTCTTTACTGGATAAGTCTTATTTTATAATAAACTGATAATTCTGTTGTTTAATAAAGAAACCTGGTTGGTGTATTTTATTCTGGGATAAAGAGTAGAGTATATGATTGACCGCAACAGTAACTGGGTAAACATTTAAAAATATATGCTGTGACTGTGGAGATGTGGGACCATAAAAGACAGTGCACTCCTCACGCTTCGGTTGTAACAATCTGAACACATGAAAGTGTGGCAAAAGCATGACAGCAGAAAATAAGTTTTTACCAACAGAAAGCAAAGACAGGCACAAGATTTTTTAATATATTACAATAGATATGTCTCCAGATTGTCCACATTAGCATGTTTCAGCTGTCTAAACCTCTAGCCTCAGATGATTATAACGTTCAAACAAATGACTGCCAAACACCACGATGAAAAGTCAGGCATCCAGAGAATATCATACGTCATCAAAAGTAGTTTGAAAAAAATCAGTTAAATGCAACATAAATATTCCTAACCTACAGGGATTTTTAAACTGCTTGATGAGCTCAGCTTTGTGTTGATTTAGCAATGGTACCTAGCAGAACAAGATTATGTTTAGCAAAAGCAAAATACTGAAGAAGGGTAATCGACCTGAAAAGTTAATGCTGTTTCTCTCTCCAAAGATGCTGCCAGACCTATGTCCAGCATTTTCTGTTTTTATTTAAGATTTTATTTAAGCCAGGGATAGAATTTTTGCAGTAGATTCTTGTGTCACTGGGGTTGGATACCCATGTGCACAGTCTCTAAAGTTCATTATTGATACAGTTAAATGTATATCAAGTTCTTTCCAATTGATATAAAAGATCTATTCACAGGTTTAATATGACAAACATCACACAAAACAAAACATCAATTGAAATTAATGCAATAGGGAATTCAGAAGAAACTTCTTGACCAGATTGGTGAGAATGTGGAATTTGCTACCACATGGAGTGGTTGATGCAAATAGCATAGATGCATTTAAGGGGAAGCTAGACAAGCATATGAGGGAGAAGGGAATAGAGGGTTACGATGATAGATTTCGATGAGGAAAGTTGGGAGGAGGCTCGAGTGGAGCATAAACCAGTATGGACTGATTGGGCTGAAAGGTCTGTTTCTGTGCCATATATCCTATGTTATCTATGTAATTCTCTATATGCAAATTTTAAGTCATTCCTCCCAAGAAACAAATTAGAGTGTAGAAAGATCTGTTAAGATTTTTTCTACATGATCAATTCCACAAAAAAAGGCACTCTTATTTTTATAAACTCAGTCATTCTTTTCTTTGCTAAAAACTCCCCTGGCTATTTACTTCACATTTTATTACTAGATCACTGGCATAACTCCCTTTGCCTCAAAGCACTGCCACACACCCAGTTCCTCATTCATTCAGGCCCCATCCTCTGCCCAACATGAATTTCCTCTCCTTTCTAGTGGTACCTCAATTCGAAACCTTGGCCTGCACAGCTTGTTGCTCAACCATAATCAAACCAAATCTGTCCTCATCTCCGAGTAGTCATGGAGATATGCTAGGAAATGAAAGGAAGAATGACTTTGAATGATAAATTAGTAGTAGATTTAAAGAAAATACAGAACACAAGGTAAAGACAGAAAGATAAATTCGAACAGTTAAACAGAGAGACACGAATGATGAAAGTATGAAACTGATTAACAGATAGAAGAACAGAGCAAAAGACATATAAAGATTGATAAGAGAATGACGCAAACTGCATTGCTTACAGAAAATAGTGTACAAAGGAAAGGACAGACTTACAAGAAGTGTGAGAAAGGCTCAGAAAGAGGCTTACAGAACAAAGCCTCAATGACAAAGTGCAAGAAAGCACACAAAAAAGAAAAACAGAGACAAAGGATTAAAGAGTGAGACACAAGCAAAAATAATGACAAGGAGAGCACGGAAGACACAAATTCAATTTATCTTTTTATTCTTAAATGGTGACATGGGAGATCATTCAGTATATTTGTAAACTTATGTTAATTACTAATGGCAAATATTTTAACAAGTGATGGATCTTTTAATATAATTACAGCCTAAAACACTGTCAAATTTAAGTTTGTCTCAATGTATCATCACTGCCTGCCACTCATTCATATCCTTCATATAAACATTGTCAAACAATTTATGAGAAGCAGGATACCATCAATATTTTGGCACTAAAGCTGAAGGCACAGAATTAGTATTCTTAGCATATAGGGAGTTTGTGAAAATTACAGAGATTAAAATTTAAAAGTAGATCAGGATAAGAATTAGTTTAAATTTCTCAACAAATGGCAAAAAATCTAGATGTGGCATGTAGAGGAACAATCAATATAAGGATCTGAAGAGGAGGTGATGGTAGGAGAACAGAGGACCTTCCAGCTTTGGAGCAGAGACAGACATTTCCCCTCATCTCCCTCTCCCACCAACCATAACATTATCAATGACAAAACAAGTTGTGCAATATCAATTTTAAGCTGGAAAACATCTCTGACTGCTAGTTAGATTGCTGATCACATTTTGTGATTATATTTTATGAAAAAGTGCCTTGCAGACCAAAATGCATTAAGTATGACTGATATTGGAGAGATAGGCAATGAAATGCACGCAAAAGCAGCATCTGCAAGCACTTATTAAAACTTGCACAATATAAGAAAATTACAAAATATTTCCTTTGAAATATCAGTAGTTGCACATTTTGTCTTTCAATTCTTTCTATGGAAGATAATCATTCTCCCTGTCCATGGGAGAACTTAATTTTCACTGATATAAATTAACATTTTCATACAAATTGTAGTTTCTTATAAATCAGACATCTAACTACAATGTGTAGCTTGGGGATTTGTGAACACTTAAAAATTAACACCAGCAATTCTTTACTGGAGATGCTCAGGGCAATTTTAAATACTGGATAATGACATATAGATTCAGAGTACCCAAGACATTTGTCCTAGGCTATAATTATCATACCCTACCATGCTAAAATTGGTAGTTTTCAAGAGTGGCGATACCAAAACTGTACTGAGCGGCCCCAGTTGCAGATCTGCATTCCCACCAAGATCAAACTCTGCACAGGCAATTCACCACATAGGTGCAGAGTTCTGTTCCAACCAGTCATTTTTCAAATATCTTGAAAGTACACACTCACATACATATACACAAATTAAATAAAACTCTGTTTACATTTATAAAGTGGCCTGGAGGTCCAGCACATCTCTTGGAACATTCCTTAAATCTGACTTGACATCATGCTTAAGTTATACTCCATGTGGTGTCAAGCCCAAGCAGTATAAGACTGCTTCCACGAGAGGGTGTCACACCCTTGCTCTCTAGAGTCAGATTGGAAAGTGACTCCAGAATTATATCGATACAAACATGACCTTGGAGGCACAACACAATTTTCTGTCAGAAATCATTTATGTTAACATTAAAAAAGGACCTGTTAGATTCCCACCACTACTCTCCAGGTGGAGATTTTGGAGTAAGATTTTGTAATTACGATTCATTTGAAAATGTTACTTTCAACATTAAATTGAGGGATGGGGTAATTGATGGAAGAACATTTTTCCTTTCAAGAATGAGTTGACTTCTTGAGGGCCTTCAGTTAAGGAGGGGGAAAAATAGAATTAATGAAAATACTATCCTAAATTCTTTTAACTCATCGAAGATGTTTACTATGGAAGTTAACATGTCCAAATCTGGATTCCTTAAAAAAATTAAAAGCTTTCCCAAAAGGATAAACAATATTCTACTAGCTCTAATCATTAACCACGACAACTTCTATTCTGAAGAGCTACCATTAGATGCAAAGTCCATATTATATCATTAAATAGTCATGTAATAGACACAGAAGCAATTTTATTATGCATCTGACCATGTTCAGCAATGATGCCGGCTTTCCAAAA
The DNA here is from genome assembly GCF_036365525.1 of Heterodontus francisci. Classification (NCBI taxonomy): domain Eukaryota; kingdom Metazoa; phylum Chordata; class Chondrichthyes; order Heterodontiformes; family Heterodontidae; genus Heterodontus; species Heterodontus francisci. The sequence continues at coordinate 24,091,636 of NC_090388.1, read as the reverse complement.
TGAAGATCCTCAGTACAAACAACCATCATCCAGATAATGAAAATAACCACTCCCAAAGTAGACACACAGACTTATAGGGCATAGGATTGTCAGGGGGCAGCAAAAGAAAAAGAGAAATTCCTAGAAGGTAACAAGGCTTAACAGAATCAGTATGCAGCAAATGCTCTGTACAACCATCAGCAGATATGCTGCAGTTCTGCTAAAGAAATAATAACACTGAAAACCAATTAAACATCCAGAACACTTAACACAGCATACATCTTTCCCAAAGGCTGCAACTAGTAATCTCAAACCTGGGAATGGGAGCAACTAGTTCACAGGGCAGTTACATTCCACAGATGACATAAATATTACTTTTCACAAAATGTACAGAAGGTACCTAATAAAGGAGCACAATACCAGCTCCGACCTTTTAGCATGAACCATAATTAAATGGATAACTCAGATGCATAGACATCAGCACTGAATAGAACTCGGCCACAAGCAAGTCTCCTGTTTCTAACAACCCCACAGCAGAATCATGCATCCCTCCCAAATGAACTTGGCTACAGTATGCACATAAATCTTTATTTCTCTGCATCAAATATGGTACACAATAGCCTACAGCGTATAAAGTGCCAGTTGTCTGACATCACCATTGTACTTTTGCTGTTGTAAACTTGTAATTTCATTAAAATGGAAGAGTACAAGGTGAATGAGTGCATATTAGATCAATGAACACTATTCAATTTCTCAAAATTGTCTACCTTTCATTACACACTTTTTAAAAAAAGTGAAAAACAAAGTACATGTGCTGCTTTACATACCTGAAAGTTAAGGTAGGTTCCCCGTCAAACTGAAACCCATTTTTCAAAATGTTAAACAAAGTGATTCCTGACAACGCAGCTGCCTGCTGACGTCATCAGAGTGCGCCAAGCTGTGCACATGTGCAGTTACATCTGGCCAGGACTAAGTGGCGCATGCGCGGGATGACGTCATCATGCAACGCCAACGTCATCGCGTATTTGCACCTGGTCCATCTTCGCGCATGCGCGATAAACCGTCATCGGGTATCCAGAGCCCCAGCTGGAGGAAGCAACTGAACGGGAGACTGGAGCTCAATCTCAGTCATTCGCTCCCGCCCCACTGGCTGCTCTCCCCCCTCGGCAACTCGCTCCAGGCCTTGACGCTTCCTCCCGACGCTAGCTCCAGACCTCACTGCTCCCCCCACTCCCCTGGTCGATTGTTCCTCACTTTGCAGCACCCTGCTCTCCAGCCGCTCGCTCCCCGCTTCCCCGCCCCAGTTGTTAGCTCTAGGCCATGCCGCTTCCCTCCTCTTGGCCACTCGCTCCTACGTCACCCCTTGCGGCCCGCGTTGCTTCTTCGGACGGCGTGTGGAGACTGATCAAATGTGGAAGCGAGAGGCCGAGAGGAGGGAAGCAGCGCGGCCTAGAGTTAGCGGCTGGAGGGCCTGGGGTGGGAGGGTGAGGGAAGTGAGCAGCCGGAGAGCAGGGTGGCATGAGCGGGGAACAATCGGCCCCGGGAGTGAGGGGGAGCAGTGATGTCTGGAGCAAGCAGCTGAGGTGGGGAAGCGGCGGGTAGGGAGGAGGGGGAGAAAGTGAGTTGCCGAGGAGGGGGGGAGAAAGAGGCCAGTGGGGCAAGAGCTAGTAGCTGCGTTCGGGTGAAATCAGTCCTGATCAGTCATATAAACGAATTACAATAATGAATCGCAATAACAAATTGGCAGCACATTTAAAACTCTGCCCGATTTTCTTTTTCATCGATCCGGGTGTCAATTCACTATCTTCCAATGGAAATTCAAGCCTAAAATTTATTTTGTATTTAATAGGGTTACTGGAATATTAAATGGATCTGAGGATTACAATATATATCCTATAACAACATAGTAGCATATTACTGAGTTTCCATCCAACTTAATATGTTAGTTTGCTGGAAAGATCTAGCCATAAGCATTTCCTGTGATAAATTGAGCAGCACCATCTTTAATCCTGGCAGCTGCCTGAATGCCGCAGACACGAACGTTCCAGTTGAAGAGCCTGCATGTGCACATGTACAAGTACTGCACCACCTAGTGGTTGCGTTGTCAGCAAACGCAGCCAATTTTAAAACAGATTTCCAAAATCCATGACTCTAATTGGGCACCATGTTCCATTTAAAAAACAATGTGTAACAGTTCTTAAAACTGCCTGAAATACTTACAGCACTTACATGTCATCACCAATATGAACATAAAAGCCTCAATTAAACTGGGTATCAGTAGGACTTCTGAAACTTGGTCTCTATTACTCAATGATAAGTGTTAACCGTTTGTCATGCCCAGTAAAGACATATCATTTTTCTACTTTTAAGATATCAACTGCATTCAGTGTGCTGCAAGATGGCCACCAAAGGTTAGGTGACCTGGTCTGTGTATTCAGACTATCTCACTGTCTTGAAAGGACAAAAGGATACATTCCAGACTAAAAGGTGTTGACAACACCAATCCTGGAACCATCAAGAGACACTCCCGAATTGAATAGTTTACTTCTGAGACAAAGAAGCTGTGAAGTAGACACATCATAACAGAATAGTAACCATTTAAACATTAATAGATAGCCATGGATTCCACATTCTGATCCATTGTGTGGTCACACCAGGGAGAAGATGGTGTTTCAACTAACAAAAAGTCTAATTTGATGGATTTTGACTTTAAAAGGTAACCCTCTGGAGAGAGGGAGTGATCACACCAACATCACAGGAGTCCAGTCAGGGGCTGTGGAAAGATCTAGCCTAAACAAGAAGCCCTGCTGTTAATTCTACACTTCAACTTGGTGCAGCAGGGAACTGAAAGTGACTGCCACCTCCAGCCTGAAATTTTAACTACCAGAAATCTACAACTCACCAAGTTCAAAGACTACAAACACCCAGGCCTGATCCTTTAAAAGAGACAGTCCTACTTAAAAGATTCAACAGGTTTACTGTAAACCACAAACACCTATCACAACTTGAACTCTTACCCTTTACCATCTGTCTACTCTAGAGAATGCATGAGAGTGAATGTGTGTGAGAGTAGTGTGGTGAACATTTTGGGGAATGAATATTGCTCAATAAATTGTTAATCAGTTGTTTTAAACCTACAAGAAAACCGGTCACTGTCTGTTTATTTGGCAAGTAAAATACTCAGGGGCTAACTCTTCATTTTAAACAAAACACAACTGCGGTCACTTGGGAGGTGAATAGTGGGAACCACTTACACTCCCTACCACCTGTCCGTAACAAATTGAAGGCTCGAAGCCAACATTCTGAACAATCAGACTGTTATGACCAGGTGAGAAAGATGTCTTCACCTGGTCTTACCGTAATAGGGTTTAATTTTTAAAACACAGTGTTTTTTAGCTCCCCCTTGGTGAGTCCTTGTTCACCGCTTTCCAATTATAATGCAAAGAAACCAGCATGAACAGGCTTTCTTAGGTTTAAAGAATAAAAGTTGAAATTAATTAAACTTAAACCTAAACTCTAATTTGGTTAACGCCTATGGATACACAACGCGCCCACGCTAGCATACATACGCGATACATATATACAAATAGAGACAGAAAAGAGAAGAAAAATAAAGTGGAAAGGTTTGAGGCAACATCTGAAGAGTTGTTGTTATGGTTCTTGGAGCTCACTGTAGAGTCTTTGATTATAGGTAGATCTTGCTTTTTGTTGGGGCCCAGTATTTTTCTTAAACCTTGTTCACTGCAGGAGACTTTTCTCTCTTGGGGTTCCTGTGTCTTCAGAGGCTTGTGAGAAAGAGATGGGAGCAGACAGGAGAAAGATCTTCTCAGTCCAAGAGCAAACAGACTTTCTGCCCAAACTGTTTGTACAAATTCAAACACTCAGGTTGCCGAGCAGGTTAGTCATGTGACTAGCTGGTTTGACCATGTCCGTTTGTGTATTCGGTCATCATAGCAGTCAACCTGGAATGTGAGCTCCCCCACCTTTAACTTCTGGTGATCAAAAGTCCATCGTGGATTGAATGTGTCAGGGAATGGCTGCTTTGTCCTTCCAAACACTATCTGTTAATATGCAAATGGCCTTTCCAGCCACGGCTCATCTGTTTAGCAAGTCCTTCCTTCACTCCAGTAACAGTTTAGTTTAGAGATACAGCACTGAAACAGGCCCTTTGGCCCACCGAGTCTGTGCCGACCATCAACCACCCATTTATACTAATCCTACACTAATTCCATATTCCTACCACATCCCCACCTGTCCCTATATTTCCCTACCACCTACCTATACTAGGGGCAATTTATAATGGCCAATTAACCTATCAACCTGCAAGTCTTTGGCACGTGGGAGGAAACCGGAGCACCCGGAGGAAACCCACGCAGACACAGGGAGAACTTGCAAACTCCACACAGGCAGTACCCAGAATTGAACCCGGGTCGCTGGAGCTGTGAGGCTGCGGTGCTAACCACTGCGCCACTTTGTTTAAAAACAAAGTTCATGACAAAACTAATGTGCCTCATTCTTAGCAGGTGGGGGCCTAGCATGACACAGATTAAACGAGAGATTTGGGAAAGGGAGGAAAATTGACCTCTAAAACCGTGGAGAATTGAAAAACAGGTTTTCTCGTATCATTACTTTCTTCTCTACAGTGCTAGAAACAACAGATATGGTCACATTTAATGCTGAAGAGTTTGTACAGCAGGGAAACCTATTCTATAAGTTAATATGTTAAGTATTGCAAATTTAAAAAGCTTAGCTGTCCAGATGGGAGTCACTTTCAAACAAATAAAATAAAGAAACCTGAAAAAGTGAGGAATTCAGCTAGCCATTTTAATCTTGTCCCTGAACCAAAAGAAACAGGCATGAACCTGAAGCAGATAAAATTACACTAGCTAGAATTCAGTTGCAAAGGGAAGAGATGCAAATAAAAAGAGTGGAAATTCAATCAAAAAAGGAAAAGGAGAGTTTCAGCATCAAAAACAAAAGGAGGAAGAGTTTCAGCTTTAGAAGGCAAAGGAAGAGAGAGTATTTCAGCTTCAAAAGAACAAGAGGAAAGAGAACTTCAGCTTCACAAGGAAAGAAAAGAAAGGGAGTTTCAGTTGAGAAGACAGGAAGTACAATTGCAGAGGGTTGGGCTGGGAAGGTTGGCTGTATCCAGTGGAAACACCACTAATGAGGCAAATGACCCTAACTCAGGATGGAGCTTTGATCCCTTAAAGTACTCACAACTGGTACCAAAGTTTAATGCGGATACTGAAGCATTCTTTGTGTCATTTGCGAAGCTTGCAAACAGTTTAAGTGTCCTGAAGAAACTTGGACCCCCCTAACGCAGTGTCAGTTAACAGGAAAAGCCCGTGAGGTTTATTCACTATTACAAGAAAGCTCCCTCGATTAGGAACAGACTAAAACAGAAATTCTAAATGTGTACGAGTTATTACCCGAAGTCTATTGACATAAATTCAGATACACTAGGAAGAGACCTGCCCAAATCAACACAGAATTGGAAAGAATTAAAAATATGGCTTTCGATCGCTAGATCCAATCTCTCAAGCTAGAACCCTCCTATGAAAATCTGAGACAGATGATTCTATTAGAAGAATTTAAAAATAGCATCCCAGTTAACATAAGAACGCATTTTGAGCAGCAAAGAATTACATGGGCGAGAGAAGCCGCAGTGATGGCTGATGACTATGAATTAATACACAGACCATGAACTCAAAATCTTGGGTCTCGTAACTCTTACAGGCTAGGGAGAGATAGGATGGATGTAGATGAAGCAGAAATGGGCTTGAGAAAAAGGAGAATATGGAAGGAAAAACAGATCAGTCTCCAACTCTTAAAACCAAGATGGTAAACCTAGTAGGAGCATGCCTGGTATGTTTTCAGTGTGGAACATTTGGGCATTTCATCGCAGATTGTTGGTATTCCAAAAGATCAGCAGGGGCGCTACAGTCAAGACAGTGTATTTAGCCATGAAGGTGATAAGCATGTCCTCAAATGTAGCTGAAAACCAAAATATCTGAAAGAACCTTTTGCAAAAAGGGAAAATGACTCCTTTTGTATTCCAGGCACCAGGCAAAGAGATAACCATCCTCAGGGTAACCGGTTATTTTCCAGCACTACTTGCAGCAAAGATTAGAGAGATGCCACCTGAAAGTAGAACGAATACCACAGTATTGGTAAAAGGGCTTACTGGCAAATGCTTGAAGATTCCCTTAGTTGAAGTTTACCTACAAAGTAAGTTGGTCAACGATGTAGTGATGGTCGTGGGCATTCCGAGCTTACCAATGCAGGGGGCCAACCTATTGCAGGGCAATGACTTGGCAGGAAGCATGGTGTTGTTTCCAGTGGGTCCACAGCAGTCCAGAGACTGGGGAAACTGAGGGGAACAAGCAAAATTCTGCACAGCTGCAGAGGGCTGAGAAAGTTCCAAAAATCCCACAGGGGCAATAGGGCCAGTAAAGATCAAAGAGGCTAAAGAAAAGCCAGTAGAATTCAAAGAGGCTAAGATGGAGCCAGTAGAATTTAAAGAAGCCGAGACAGAGCCAGATGAAAATAAAAGAGTGAGATTAAAGCAGCAGAGGTTGAAGGGAATGCACCAGAGGTATAGTTAGCAGAAATCTTCCTTACAGATTTAAATAGGGACAAGGAAAGTTCCCCAATAGGCAAGCCATGAGTGAGGGCGACGTCTCACCTAGCTGAATTGTCACAGGGGAGTGCAGCGGAAGCTGCACAGCCACCTGCGTGCAGTGGTGTCCCAGAGAACATGGAGGAGATTGGGGGGAAAAACCCATCCCTGAAGTAAAGGGAAAAGAGAGTGCTGTTTATCTCAGGTGAAATCCACAAGAAAAATAAAAGGTCAATGTGGATTTGCCCACTGAAGAATCAAACAGTCAGGTTCTAAATCCAAAGCTAACCGAACCCAGCAAATTAGATTCAGAACCCACGAAGGACAAAGTGCAGGAGGAGGATCCAGACACCTCACAGGGAGTAAAAAAAAATTTACCACTTGTTGTCACCCTAGAGATAAGAATTATCAATGTGGCAAAACTTGAATGATTAAATCCATCTGTTGTGGAAGCAGCAGTTAAAGGGTAAAGGCCTGTACAGGCAGTGAGATTTGCAAAAAGCCAGGAACAATGTAGTAACATAAATTTGCATATTACAAATCTTGGAACAGAAAAGATATCTCTACAGCAGCCTGTGAAATTTGACCTCTTCAATGACTCAAGGGTCCAACTCCAATTTCCACTTAGCCCAAAACTCACCAAAAACCACATGTCTGCTGGCATTAAAATTTTCAAAATACTGCAAACAGATGCTGGAGAAATCCAACCTTGTCCGATGCCATATAACTGGGATTTACAAGTGGGTAACAGAGAGAAGGCACCAGGTTTTCTAAACAGAAGCCTTCCTAGGGCCAAAATTCAATGCGGAAAAAAAAATTCAATTATAATTGTGCCACAAACAAAAAAAACTGGTGATGAGAAACTCAAATCTGAAAATAGAAATGGCTGTTGCTGACAATGCCACCTGTAGCAGTTGTAAGATTGAGGTGTGGATGTCAAAATGAGTGCAGAATTTGCGTTCATGTTTCTCTTACATTATCCTGAAAACAATATAATTAAAATGTAATCAAGATTCTTTTTCTTTGAGCTGCAGGGCGTGTCATGCCCAATAAAGACATCTCACATTCCTACTTTTAAGTTATGCACTTCATTCAATGTGCTGCAAGATGCCACCAAAGGACAAATGGTCTGGCCTGTGTATTTAGACTGTCTCGAAAGGACAAAAGGATACATTCCAGACTAAAAGGTGCCGACTATACCAATCCTGGAACCAACAAGAGACATTCCCGAATTGCATGGTTTTCTTCTGAGACAAAGAAGCTGTGAAGTAGACACATCATAACTGAATAGTATCCATTCAGACATTAATGGACAGCCATGGATTCCACATTCTGGTCCATTATGTGGTCACACCAGGGGAGAAGGTGGTATGCCAACTAACAAAAAGTCCAATTTGATGGATTTTGACCTTAAAAGGCAACCCTGAGAGAGGGAGAGATCACACCAACATCACAGGAGGAGTCCAGCCTAAACAAGAAGCCCTGTTGCTAATTCTACACTTCAGCTTGGTGCAGCATAGAACTAAAAGAGACCACCAGCTCCAGCCTGAAATTTTAACCACCAGAAATCTACAACACCTCAACAAGTTCAAGACTACAAACACCCAGGCATACATCTTTAAAAGAGACTGTCCTACTTAGAAGAATCAACAGGTTTACAGTAAACCACGAACACCTGCAACACCATGAACTCTTACCCTTTGCCTTCTATCTTCTCGAGAGTGCATGTCAGAGTGAATGCATGCGCAAATGTTGTTGCGAACATTTCGGGGAATATTGTTCAATAAATAGTTAATCTTCTGTTTTAAACCTACAAGAAAACCTGCCACTGCCTATTTGGCAAGTAAAACACTCAGGCTAACTCATCATTTTAAACAAAACAGGATTTTGGTTATTTGGGAGGTGAACCACCCACACTCATTACCACTTGTCTGTAATGCATTTGTATGTGTAGTTTTTTTTATTCGTTTGTGGAATATGAGTGTCGCTGGCAATGCCAGCATTTATTGCCCATCCCTAATTATTCGTGAACTGGGTGGCTTTCTGAGACATTTCAGAGGGCATTTTTAAGAGTCAACCACATTGTTATGGGTCTGGAGTCACATGTAGGCCACATCAGGTAAGCACGGCAGATTTCCTTCCTTAAAGGACATTAGTGAACCAGATGGGTTTATACGACAATCGACAATGGTTTCATGGTCACCATTAGACTAGCTTTTAATTGCAGATTTTATTAATTGAATTCAAATTTCACCATCTGCCATGATGGGATTTATTTTATTCGTTCATGGGATGTAGGCGTCACTGGCTAGGCCAGCATTTATTGCCCATCCCTAATTGTCCTTGGTGGTGGTGGGCTGCCTTCTTGAACCGCTGCAGTCCATGTGTGGTAGGTACATCCACAGTGCTGTTAGGAAGGGAGTTCCAAGATTTTGACCCAGTAACAGTGAAGGAAGGGTGATATAGTTCCAAACCAGGATGGTGTGTGGCTTGGAGGGGAACTTACAGGTGGTGATGTTTCCATGCATCTGCTGCACTTGTCCTGCTAGGTGGTACAGGACGCAGGTTTCAAACCCATGTCCCCAGAACATGAGCCTGGCCTCTGGATTACTAGTCTAGTGACATTACCACCGCCTCCCCCTGACATGTTAACTGCTTGCTGAACGATTTACTCGAACATATCTCATAACTGGATGGACTGACGGATGAAGAGGAGGGATTTTGTTCCTGCTGTGTATCTTGCTTCAAATATTAATCTATTTACCAGCATTCCTGGGTACAAATTTGTGCAATTAGTCTGAAGTAAATAATTAATCATGATTTCTCACTTATGAAACTGGCAATCATTACATCGAACTACAGATGAAGAGGCCATTTGGACTATCTAGCTCATGCTTCGATCAGAACTGCAATTCGCATCCCCTCCCAACCCTCCAGAACAGTATTATCTGCATCTTGCTTGACTACAGATCACAAACATTAATCCTTCTGTGGGTATATGCATCAACTTCATAGCGTGCAACGGTCCCTGGCATTTATCAATGACAATCTCAACACAATAAAATACAATAATATCGGTCTTGCAGTTTAATTGATTCTCCAACCCTCCAACCAACATTAAAGTTAGGTCGCAGATTAGCCATGACACAAATGAATGGCGGAACATGGTCAAGGGTTAAATGGCCCACTCCTGTTCTTACATGCCACTTCTAAGTATTCACTACCCTGCAGGAAACAATAAAAAGCAGCTGTAATATTTTTTATATACAAGTGAGATTCTAGTCATTTGAATCTATCCCTTCAGATTCATCTAATCCTGCTCCAATGATTTCCATTTATTTTATTAATCAGAAAACTACCAAAATGCACACTATAAATTTATTAGCTTAACAGTGCAACTGAACTTTTTTTTTAAGAATTCATCTAGGACTTAAATATAATCTACAACATAACATACCAAACACTTTGTGACATTTTACAATTAATTTAGCGATAGCACAATTATAATTATCCCATAACCAGTTTTTATGTTTGTAGAATCATCATTGTGATACAAAATATTAACTTAGAAAGGTTCAATTGATATGAGAGTGAAGTTCAAGTGGTTTATCAAATCATACAACATCTAAATGCATTTTATAACACACTGAGGCATTTCATATACAAAATAAAAACTGTTACTGGAGGAAAAGAACTTAGAAGTGTGAAAGATAAAAGGACTCAAACAAGTTAAATACCATCCATTTGTAGTAGCCATTTAAAACAAAGCAATAAAATACAGAATCTTATCAACTTTGGGCTTGTTGCTTGGGAAGAAATAAGACTGAACTTCTGATATAACATAATTTGTCCTAGCCAGCGATACCCACATCCCACGAACGAATTTTTAAAAAATTTCGGTACTAAAAAGTATGATTTTATCAGTTATCAAAGATTAACTCAGAATGAAATGCCATCTAGTGGCAATACATGCACAACTGCCAGTAGACCTGTGTATTTCCAGTATTTTCTGTTTCTTTTGATTTCCAGCATTTGCAGGTTGTTTTTCCTTTTTGTACTGCAATAAATAAATACTTTAAAGAACGATTACAATGAGCTCATGGCTGCAGTGTATTAAGACTAATAATAGGTTTTAGGGACACTCTTAACGATTTTCACACCTCCTTTAGTCCAGGTCAGATTCAGGTCACAAACATCTTGGAGTCAGAACTTAAAATACTCAGATGCAGAATTTTCAGAATTGTCATGCATTGTCTAAAAACTATAAAAGTAACAATTGTATAGACTGCGAAAAAAAATCATGCTTGTTTTGTGTGTCAATTAATCTTGCAATTAAAAATTTTAATCTCAATTAACCTTGGTTTTAATTACATATTTAATTGACATCACTGTGCCGACAATGTTAAGTGCCATATTTCTTCTTTGGCCTCCTTATCTCGAGAGACAATGGGTAAGCGCCTGGAAGTGGTCAGTGGTTTGTGGAGCAGCGCCTGGAGTGGCTATAAAGGCCAATTCTAGAGTGACAGGCTCTTCCACAGGTGCTGCAGAAAAATTTGTTTGTCGGGGCTGTTACACAGTTGGCTCTCCCCTTGCGCTTCTGTCTTTTTTCCTGCCAACTGCTAATATTTACATTTATAATTTCTGACCACCATGTTGGTTATAATGGTGTCTGTTTTGATCTGTGTGCCAATAGGTCAGCCTTGTTTTTACTGTTAGTAGGGGGCGATTTGTCTGTCAGGATAAAGGTTTATTACAAGATGGATGAACTAATACAAGGAGCTTATAGTACAAGGAATCGGTGGTTATGCATATTAGAAGTAACAGCATAGTACAGAGACAGAGGTACTCAAAAATCTTTTAAGTGAAAAGAGAAGGAAAAATCATGGTAAGTTACCTTTCAAGTCAGACTCCACCTTTGCTAAAGGTTAGGCCTGGATTTTGTGATTAAAATTTACCATGAGGCAATCAGCACTCACCATTATAGAGTCATAGAGTTAGACAGCACAGAAACAGACCCTTCGGCCCATCATGTCCGTGCCGGCCATCAAGCACCCATCTATTCCAATCCCATTTTCCAGCAGTTGGCCCATATGCCTTGTATGCTATGGCATTTCAAGTGCTCATCTAATTACTTCTTAAATGTTGTAAAGTAGTAAATCAGAGAGCAAACTCCAGCAACTGCACAAGCACAGTTAAATGTGAAAATCAGGAAGTCGCTGTCTGAGTTGCCCTGTTCCTCCCAAAGCTTTGTTGTGCCAGTATCGTGTCGAAAGAACTGGTATTCAAACACATTAAAGGGTGTGAAGTTGGGGTACCTATGTGATATATACCTCCTAAACATGCCAGAAATAGTTAGGGCTTTTCCATTCATGTGAATGCGAATTATTAGTGACATGATAAGTCTTATTACCAAACAATCTGTCTGGCACAGAAAATTATCTTTACAGGTGTGGAGTTTCATTACTTCAGATTTTAATTAAAATATTCAAATATTTAAATAAAAACGTTTTTACTTTTACTTTCTTACTTTTATTTCTCTTAATCCCATCTTTCTTTCCCTCTCCAATTTGCTTTCTGTACATAATTTGGCATTGAATTAGTTATTCTATTTTACACTTCCTGGTTCAGACTGCATGGCCGGGATTTCATGTTGGGCGGATGGGAGCCGGCCACCGACTGAAAAATTGGTGGCGATCCTGCTTCCGGCTCGCCTGGGGACCCGACCTGCATTTTACGGGTTTCCAGGCTTTAACTGTTCCGAGGCGGAACTTCCACCCACTTGAGCAATGTGGTGCAAATAATAATTCAAAACTAATACCACACAGAGGTTACAGAGGAATAGACATTCAATGTGAGTGTGATTAATCTTAGTATGGAACATCAACAACAGCAGAAAGATTGTTTTAAGTAATAGAGGATAACAGTATTTGCCAGTCAGGTTGCAGAATTCACATCCATGCTACTTTACTTCATTGCAGTCTGATTTAATTGGACCCATGTTTATTCATCAATTTCCATTATCCATCACGAGGGTTTCCAATTTGACACATAACCAACATTCCACTGTTACCCAGTCTATATACAATGCAATCTTACAGTGCACATTTTTGGAGGCATAGTCCCCATAGCCCCCCAAAAAAAATTAAATTCCCAATATGCGTTCAACTGTTTCACTTAAAAAGTACAAAGATAGATTAAGTGTTGAATCAAAAAACCAGAAAATGTTGGAGACACTTAGCAGGTAAGGCTGCATCGATGGCGAGAACATACAATTTAATGTTTCACGGACGGTCCCTTCATTAGAACTTCAAATTAGAGATGAGCAGCATTTAAAAGGAACAGAAACAAGGGGAAGGGATAAAATACACAACTGCATACTCAGAGAAACAAACAGAACGACCTGTAAAGTGTTTAAGTGGGAATCAGGGGAAATGGTATCAGTATGCAAGAATAGATCAGTGAAAATCAAAGAAATAAAAAAATATGAGACACAGAGCGTGTGAACAGTTAAAGGAATAGAGGGGATAGGCAGGTTGAAATGGAAGCTTGGAAAATGGGCAAATCAGAGCACACTCCAATGGTCCAGAGCTCGGTCAGATGAAAATAAAAGTCAAACTAAGGGTGCAGATTACCTCACCAGCACAGTGCACCAACTAGGTGAGGCCCACCCCAGGCACCAACCCGCACCTTCCACTCCCTACCTCCCCCTTCGGCGCTGGAAACAGAGACACACCAATCCTACAGTGCCCATTTCCTGGCAGAGAAAAAAATGAGAGATGTAATTATGGTCTGACGTTACTGAAGTCAATATTAAGGCAAGAGGGTTCCAAAGTGCCTAGTAAAAGGATAAGGTGCTGTTCCTCAAGTTTGCATCAAGCTTTACTGGAACAGCATAGAAGGCTCAAGACAGAAAGCAGAGAGTGGTAGGAGAACGGAGAATTGCAATGACAAGTGAGCTCGTGGGGGGCGGGGGGAGGCTGGCGCACTTGCAAACAGAACTGACATGTTCAGTAAAGCTAGATAGAGTAACAGAATAACTAAACTGCAGAAAACTGATTGCATGCTGTACAAAGTTTGTGCCACAAACAGTGATAGTGAAGGATTAATGTCTGCTGAATGATTAGCATAAAAAAGCACCATAGTTAGAAAATTTCAAAACAATCCCTCCTTCTCTTGAAAAAGTGTTTTACTTCAGCGGGGAAGAGCAAGAAATAATTCAGTTGGCGACATGGGAGAAGAATTAAAAATAAATTACAAAAAGTAATTAGACTGCTACCACATATATTAAATTCACTAATCTGGTTAACAAATATGCATCTTAAGTTTGGATATTTTAGTTTAAGCCTTTTTCAAGTACTCACTTTCTAAGAAGAATATATCTCTTAAGGCACTGCAGTAGAATCGAGCTGCCTCCATGATGGAAATGAAGAGCTGGCAGAAAGGTATCATCCCAAAGACAAAACACCATGTATGACCAGCCCATGCCTTCTGTATTTTTTTTGATAGATTTCAGGTCAATCAGGCTGAAGGAGAACGCCCATTTACTTCTCTTACTCATACTATATGCAGAATCATCTGAAAAAGTTAAATAGAACATATAAATGTAACTCCTAACTTAAAATAGCTCTGAGTCATTCGACAAGTGTGTTCAATGTGAAAAAACTGATTTTATTAACGCTTGAAAAACAATAACAGAAAGGTCAATGTGACGGCCAGTATTCATTCTCTCTAACTATTTTATTCCAAATTCAGATGGCATTATATTTTCATCATATATTTATATATAAATCTAACTTTACCCAACTTTGAAAGAAGAATATTTTTACGTTGTTTTGTGTTATCAACAGCTATTTATTAGCCTAAAGCAAAATAAACTATAAAATGAAAGATGCTTATCCTCTACAGAGATCACTGAAACTTTGAGCAGTATCTTTGAAGTAATTCTAGAGTTATTTGCTCCCATCATTTTGGCACAGAGCCAGTTAAGAAAAAACACTGGCCCAGATTTTGCAGTTGTATTGATGGCAAAACTGTTCGCGTTTGCTGTGATTGCGACTGTGAAACTGACAGCAACTTCTGGCATCCACTCAGATGCTGTAAAATGCAGAAATCCAGAAGCTGCCATCAGTGATTCCCTGCAGCTCCAAAGGGTGTGAAGTCCCCACAATTGGAAATCTTTAGACATCACTTCAATTAACCTTAACTGCCACTGTTAACACCCCTCCCCCTAAAAAGATATGCCTTGGTCAATGAGGTATAACTGGGTTTCTAACAGAGTACCAAGTCATAATTATTGCTGTGAAACCTCTCTGGTCCTGGAAAAGTAATTTTATATATTTGCGAAATGTCAGATTTTTCCATTATGATAAAAATTCCATAAATTTTTTAATATAATGATTTTTTTAAAGTTTGTTTATGGTATTTCAGCTTCCACCTTTATCCCATGTGAATGTCCCAATCTTGATTTTTCTTTCTGTAAAATGATTAGAAGGTGAAGGTTAATCAGTGCATTTTAGTTTACTAAAGAAGTTGAAGCGCTTGTCAACAGGAAGAAGGCGGCTTATGTTAGGATGAGACGTGAAGGCTCAGTTAGGGCGCTTGAGAGTTACAAGCTACCCAGGAAGGATCGAAAGGGAGAGCTAAGAGCAAGGAGAGGACACGAGAAGTCATTGGCGGATAGGATCAGGGAAAACCCTAAGGCTTTCTATAGGTATATCAGGAATAAAAGAATGACTAGAGTTAGATTAGGGCCAATCAAGGATAGTAGTGGGAAGTTGTGTGTGGAATCAGAGGAGATAGGGGAAGCGTTAAATGAATATTTTTTGTCAGTATTTACAGTAGAGAAAGAAAATGTTGTCGAGGAGAATACTGAGATTCAGACTACTAGGCTAGATGGGATTGAGGTTCACAAGGAGGAGGTGTTAGCAATTTTGGAAAGAGTGAAAATAGATAAGTCCCCTGGGCCAGATGGGATTTATCCTAGGATTCTCTGGGAAGCCAGGGAGGAGATTGCAGAGCCTTTGTCCTTGATTTTTATGTCGTCATTGTCGACAGGAATAGTGCCGGAAGACTGGAGGATAGCAAACGTTGTCCCTTTGTTCAAGAAGGGGAGTAGAGACAGCCCTGGTAATTATAGACCTGTGAGCCTTACTTCGGTTGTGGGTAAAATGTTGGAAAAGGTTATAAGAGACAGGATTTATAATCATCTTGAAAAGAATAAGTTCATTAGAGATAGTCAGCACGGTTTTGTGACGGGTAGGTCGTGCCTCACAAACCTTATTGAGTTTTTCGAGAAGGTGACCAAACAGGTGGATGAGGGTAAAGCCGTGGATGTGGTCTATATGGATTTCAGTAAGGCGTTTGATAAAGTTCCCCACGGTAGGCTATTGCAGAAAATACAGAAGTATGGGATTGAAGGTGAATTAGTGCTTTGGATCAGAAATTGGCTAGCTGAAAGAAGACAGAGGGTGGTGGTTGATGGCAAATGTTCATCCTGGAGTTTAGTTACTAGTGGTGTACCGCAAGGATCTGTTTTGAGGCCACTGCTGTTTGTCATTTTTATAAATGACCTGGAAGAGGGTGTAGAAGGGTGGGTTAGTAAATTTGCGGATGACACGAAGGTCGGTGGAGTTGTGGATAGTGCCGAAGGATGTTGTAGGGTACAGAGGGACATAGATAGGCTGCAGAGCTGGGCTGAGAGATGGCAAATGGAGTTTAATGCGGAAAAGTGTGAGGTGATTCACTTTGGAAGGAGTAACAGGAATGCAGAGTACTGGGCTAATAGGAAGATGCTTGGTAGTGTAGATGAACAGAGAGATCTTGGTGTCCAGGTACATAAATCCCTGAAAGTTGCTACCCAGGTTAATAGGGCTGTTAAGAAGGCATATGGTGTGTTAGCTTTTATTAGTAGGGGGATCGAGTTTCGGAGCCACAAGGTCATGCTGCAGCTGTACAAAACTCTGGTGAGGCCGCACCTGGAGTATTGCGTGCAGTTCTGGTCACCGCATTATAGGAAGGATGTGGAAGCTTTAGAAAGGGTGCAGAGGAGATTTACTAGGATGTTGCCTGGTATGGAGGGAAGGTCTTACGAGGAAAGGCTGAGGGACTTGAGGTTGTTTTCGTTAGAGAGAAGGAGGAGGAGAGGTGACTTAATAGAGACATATAAGATAATCAGAGGGTTAGATAGGGTGGATAGTGAGAGTCTTTTTCCTCGGATGGTGATGGCAAACATGAGGGGACATAGCTTTAAGTTGAGGGGTGATAGATATAGGACAGATGTTAGAGGTAGTTTCTTTACTCAGAGAGTAGTAGGGGCGTGGAACGCCCTGCCTGCAACAGTAGTAGACTCGCCAACTTTAAGGGCATTTAAGTGGTCATTGGATAGACATATGGATGAAAATGGAATAGTGTAGGTCAGATGGTTTCACAGGTCGGCGCAACATCGAGGGCCGAAGGGCCTGCACTGCGCTGTAATGTACTAATTCTAATTTACTTCCTGGTTTGGTGTTTGTGAGAACTCTTCAATGCGACTGGCTGCTTAGCCTGCTTGATGACATGACTGTTGCTGGATGCCAGAGATCCCCGATAGTTGGCACCAGAATCAAACTAACATCAGGAAAGGTGAAATCCACACCAAAGAGATCACTAGATCTTTATGGGCAGCTTTCTTCGAGGTCAGCTGTGAGTATCGTCACTTTGCCACTGACCACAAAATCCAGGCCATACTCTACAAACTAGTGATTCTTCTAGACATTCAGATCATTTTCCTTGGGACATGGAGCTCTTATTTACCAAGGTTGTCAGGCTTGACAACAAGCAAAGAAACACATTTCATGTTCAGTCTAAAAAGAGAAACTAACCCAGTGAAACTAACTTTCCATTATATTATAACCCTATTGTAAGGCTTCAAAAACCAAGCAAGCTCTTGTTCATTTCTTTATTATTTATCTCAATATTTCTTAGGAGTCCATGTGAAGGTTCCATCTTTTCCAAAAACACTTCGGCTACTCATGGTTATTGAAATGCTTTGTAATATGATCCTAACTTAGACCTTGTATGAGATCCACATAAAAGGCCTCAAATAGCTCCCTTCCAGACAGCATTTCTATAGTGTCATTACTTCACTCCTTATAGTAAATACCTATTTTACTTCACTCCTTATAGTAAATACCTACTTTTTCTCTTCATACCTTCCACAGTTAAAAGAAAAATCTCTCTGCAATAAGTACATTCCTCAGCTTAGTTCCCACACCCATGCCAAATTCACTACTGGACTTACTGCCAAAAATTGGACAAGTGGTTTTGCCGTCATTATTGTACAAGTGCCTGGCCTCCAGTCAACGTTGACCTTTCAAAGCAGAGCAAAGATCACGATCGTACTGTTTAAAGAATAGGCATAAACCAATCTTAAATCTCCACGCCGCTTAAGCACTGAAATGCTTGGTCACCAGAATTTTTTTTTTAAATTTCACTTAATTTGATTCATTATTTAACATGTTGTATTTGGCTAGTGCTGTGGTTTATGATACAACCTTAAAAGGAGTTTATTCCAATTGGATCAAACTAGCATCATCTAAAACAGACTAAGAATATTGATTTTCCTGTTTAATACATTGTTAAAAATACTAATCAATTACTGTAAGAAATATTCCGCTATATTTTAAATTTATGGTGGAACAGTTTTGTAAAACCCACTTCAGATATTTCCCTTTCATTTTGTGTTTAGTACTGCAAGCTGCATCTAATGATTTAATTGCACCAATGATAGTACTGTGCCCAAAATGTGTACTCTTTAATGCAATGATTACAGTGTAAACATTCCATTCAGCAGTATTTTACATACCATCACCATTTATAAAGGGTTTCTTTTTGAAAGAAACTGTATTAACCATGTCCCATTCAGCTTCACAACTGTTTTGGTGCATTGTACTCCTGGAAGATTTTTCTTTAGGACATTGAGTCCATTCAACAACTGAACTGGAATCCTAAGAGAAAAAGGTTCAATAAAAATGAAGTACACCAATTTTTCTTCCTTTCAATTGTTTCATATTGAAATTTATATAAAAATACTTTCTATACTTATTTCTTCTGTCCATAAAGACAGAAATCAGTGAAATTAGGGAGTACGCAATAGTCGTCTTTTAAAGGATTAAAAAAAAATTAAAGGTTATGAATTTTCATTTTGAAACTTCACTTTTAGCATTAAATAACAGAAAATTCGCAGACTTTTAATTTGCGACACTTGAGCCAACCAAACATTATGTTAATAAACTACACTTGCAATGCTTTGGATTCTCAAAGCAAATATATTTAATGGAAATAATGGGAATTGTACAATACATTTTGTCATGATTATTTCAGCAGCTACATTACTATTCTCTTACAAACTTCTTAAATGTGCTATTTAGTTAGCCCTCATGCTAGCAGACATTGTAAATGGTGACCCCTCCAAATGTACTGTTCCCGCCTTTAATAACCACCATCAAACCCTCCCTCCAAAAATGCACCCTCAAACCCTCTGTCCTTGCAAACTGCTACCGCATCTCTACCCACATTTTCCTCTCCAAATTCCTACAACATGCTATCACCTTCCAAAACTGCATCCATCTTTCCTACATTTAAATCGCTCTAAACAAATTTCTACCCTTGCTAGTGCTGAAAAAGTGTTTATCTTCTGTGACTACTGTCTTCACCCCCAGCACAAATTCCATACCCATGCCACTGTTTCAGACAACAAAACTTACACGCAGTTTAAATTTGAATAATGATGCAAGAACATCTATGAACAAACTTTCATGAATGTATTTCAAGGCTGAATTCATTGGTTGATTATATTATGGATTTACTCTAGCACATGCTTGCAGCTTAAACCATAGTAAAGCAACTCAATTATTTCAAAAAGAGGAGAATGAACATCCAAAATGGTGAGATGTCTAATTAAGACTTTTTTTTTAAGGAATCGCTTATAGAACTCTGTTCTACCAAAGTATATTGAACTGGGATCCATTTGGTAAACCAGAAGATGAACTCTAAGCATTTTGGTACTAATATATTTAATTTGTAATTCATTACAATAAGGCCTTTGGTAAAGCTGGAATTTTGGTATGCCAGGATTTGGCAAAACGAGATGTATTAATAAATTAGATCACTAAACACACATGTAGAAAGATCACATAATTAAGGCACTGATCATTTTTTAACCACTGCAGACAAAAAAAATCTGAATAACAAAGATACACAGGTGAGCATTAGCTGGCTTAATCATCATATTGTATAAATGTATACTACATAGAAAATACTGTAACTGGGGGACATTAGACATATCAGAGTGACACCGTGCAGTTACAGCTTTTGTCAAACTGCTCACTTCACCAAAAACAGAATT
The DNA here is from genome assembly GCF_036365525.1 of Heterodontus francisci. Taxonomy (NCBI): domain Eukaryota; kingdom Metazoa; phylum Chordata; class Chondrichthyes; order Heterodontiformes; family Heterodontidae; genus Heterodontus; species Heterodontus francisci. The sequence goes on along the minus strand of NC_090388.1, from coordinate 24,071,651 downwards.
GAAATCTAATTATTTCATTTAATTATGTTATAAATTACCTTGCCCGCACAAAAAATATTTGAAGAATCTAGAGAGTCATCCACTGGTGACCAATCCACTACAGCCACTGAACCCTGGAAGAAATAGAATATAAGACAACAGCCACCATCAACTAACTCACTGATGCAAATGTTTCAGGCAACAAACTGCACTTTAAATTTGAATAATGATGCAAGGAAGAACATCTGTGCACAAAGTTTTATGGATGTGTTTTGTGCCTGAAATGTTTGGTAATTCATTTAGTAGTTGATTATATTGTGAATTCACTCTGGTAAATGCATGCAGTTTAGACCACAGTAAAGCAACTCAATCATGCAATTTAAACACGCATTAAATAAAGCCATCGAGTTATGAGAAGTGTTACACATAGTTATTAGAACTTGCACAAGCGGATCTCTTGTGGCATTGATCACAGAAAATCAATAGGAGTGTTTATGCCATGTAGGAAGTAACATCAGGGCCACTGATTTACAGTAACTGAATGCATCAAATTCATTTTTATTAAATAGTATTCTGGGATTTTTTTTAAAGTTGATGTTTTAGGAATTGACTTCCACAACTCTCCATTAGTTTATGACAACTGTAAATAAGTGGCATTTATTATGATAAAAAAAATTACACCTTGCCAGTTTTAAAGCAGAGAATATACAGGAAGCTGGCATGCAAGATGAGATACAGCACTGAAACAGGTCCTTCAGCCCACCGAGTCTGTGCCGACCATCAACCACCCACTTTATACTAATCCTACATTAATCCCATATTCCCTACCACATCCCTACCTTCCCTCAATTCCCCTACCACCTACCTACACTAGGGGCAATTTACAATGGCCAATTTACCCATCAACCTGCAAGTCTTTGGCTGTGGGAGGAAACCGGAGCACCCGGCGGAAACCCAGGCAGTCACAGGGAGAACTTGCAAACTCCGCACAGGCAGGACCCAGAACTGAACCCGGGTCACTGGAGTGTGAGGCTGCGGTGCTAACCACTGCGCCACCCCTCTAGAGATAGAGTTAAATATCTGGTATCTGTCAATTGTGGGCAGGAAGAACAGATTTAGCTGTGCACTGGGTCCAATTCATCCAACACCTGTGCTCGCTGACCTACAGTAACCCAAAGTCTGACAATGCCTCAATTTTAAAATTCATACTCTCATTTTCAAATCCCTCTGTGGCCTTGTCCCTCCTTATCTCTGTAACCTCCTAAAACCCTCAGATCTCTGCACTCCTCCAATTCTGGCTACTTGCACATACCCGATTTTCATTGCTCCACGATTGGCAGCTATGCCTTTAGTTGTCTAAACCCTACATTCTGGAATTCCATCTCTGAACCTCTCCACTTCTCTCTTCTCCTTTTAAGATACTCCTTAAAACCTACCTCTTTGACCAAGCTTTTGACCACCTGTGTTAAAAGCACTTTATGTTGTTTGGTAACGCTCCTGTGAAGCATCTTTGGACATTTTACTACATTAAAGGTGTTATATAAATACAAGTCGTTGAGCTTGGCAGCACTGTGATAGGATCCTAGACTTGCGAGGGTTTGGTGACATGTTGAGAAATTCTTTGTCTGGCATCACCGTGCAGCAGGAACTTTGAGTGTGACAGGACTGGAATGGGAATGAGGAATAAAATGTGTGGTTTAGTTCACTGGTGGGCTACTAGCAGCTGACATATGTCAGCAGAGGTGTTTGTGCAGGTGTGTGCATGGTCAGGATTCAAAACGTTTATATTTTCGAAACAGCAAAACACCAGAGTAGGTGAGAACTGGAGACTGTGCTTTCCAAATTAACATAAGGAATGACACATTTCTCTCCCTAAGATCACAATGTTTGCTGAAGCTTATAGAATATTTATAATTCAAACAGAAAAGTTAAAAGAGGCATGTAAATAATTACAGTTCTCTTACACACAGCCTCCACATTTAAAAATCAACTATAAATTTTACCTGAATAGAGTTTTTGAAATTTGTTGACCAATTTTATGGTTTTAAAAATCTACCAATTTTGTTCGAGATGAGCATTCTACCATTCGCCTTCAATGCGACTGATGCATCTTGGGACATTGAGTATTCAGCACATACTCTTGGTAAAAATATCAAGTCCAAGTCCAGGCTTTTGGAAAAGGCTGAGGTTTTAATGTAAAGGTTTTGGAAAGTACAACAAACTCAATGGATAAATGCAAGAATGTAAATTGTGAAATACATAATTTTGTTTCGAACCTTAAGTATTCGAAATTTCAGTCACTGTAAAAATTGGCAGACAAAATACCTTTGGTTCATTAACTGATTGTGACATTGAAATGTTTACACTGTTTTCCACCATAAAATGGCTTATGTAATTGTTTAAATACAAAATATTATAATGACTACACATGAAGTTTCCATTTTAAATGTTGAAATGTAAATAGTGCAAATATTAAACGCCTGCATGTACTTACTCTTGTACACCACTTCAGTTCTATAAGTTTCTCTTATGCCTCATTTCTGTCACCATTAAATTTACCTATTCCTTTTATTTACTTCCCAATTGAATTCTCGAGGATAAAATGTGACTTACTTACCTCAGGAGACTTCTTAGTTGGGTTTTCAAATTGGTGGCTATTTTCCAAAGGTACTAAAATCAAATCGTTACTGCGCAGAAGGCAGCCATTCGGCCCATCACCGGCTCTCTGAAAGAGCAACTCCCTCAGTTCCATTCCCCTGCCTTCTCCCCATAACCCTGCACATTCCTCCTTTTCATATACCTGTCCAATTCCCTTTTGAATGCTTCAATTGAACGTGCCTCCACCACATTCGCAGGCAGTGCATTCCAGACCTTAACCACTCGCTGCGTGAAAAAGTTTTTCCTCATGTCACTTTTGCTTCTCTTACCAAATACTTTAAATCAATGCCCTCTCGTTCTCAATCCTTTCACGAGTGGGCACAGTTTCTCTCAATCTGCTCTGTCCAGACTCATGATTTTGAATACATCTATCAAAAAACCCTTAGCCTTCTCTTGTCCAAGAAAAACAGTCCTTACTTCTCCAAACTATCTACATAACTGAAATTCCTCATCCCTGGAACCATTCTTGTGAATCTTTTAATCTTTTCTGTACTCTCTCCAATGCCCTCATGTCTTTCCTCAGAACTGGACACAATACTCCAGCTGAGGCCGAACTAGTATCTTATACAAGTTCAACATAACTTCCTTGCTCTTGTACTCTATTCCCCTATTAATAAAGCCCAGGATACTGTATGCTTTATTAACCACTCTCTCAACCTGTCCTGCCACCTTCAATGAATTATGCACATATACACCTAGGTCCCTCTGCTCCTGCACCCCCTTTAAAATTGTACCCTTTATTTTATATTGTCTCTTCATGTTCTTCCTACCAAAATGAATCACTTCACATTTCTCTGCATTGAACTTCATCTGCCACTTGTCTGCCCATTCCACCAACTACTCTCCTCACAGTTCACAATGCTTCCAAGTTTGGTATCATCTGCAAACTTTGAAATTGTGCCCTGTACACCAAGTTCTAGATCATTAATATACATCAGAAAAAGCAAGGCTCCCAACACTGATCCCTGGCAAACTCCAAACCTTTTGTCCAGAAAACATCCATTAACCACTACCCTTTGTTGCCGGTCACTCAGCCAATTTCATATCCATGTTGCTACCGTCCCTTTTATTCCATGAGCTACAAGTTTGCTCACAAGTCTGTTTTGTGCCACTGTATCAAATGCCTTTTGAAAGTCAATGTACACTACATCAACAGCACTGACCGCATCAACAGCATTGCCCTCATTAAGCCTCTCTGTTACCTCCTCAAAACACTCCAGCAAGTTAGTTAAACATGATTTTCCCTTAAGAAAGCCATGCTGGCTTTCCTTAATTAACTCACATTTGTCCATGTGGCTATTGATTTTGTCCCAAATTATTTTTTCTGCAAGTTTCCCCACCACTGAAATTAAACTATTGCTATCTCACACCCATTACAATCCTGAACTGACTTTCCTTAAAAGGGTTCACCCAGCAGTGATCTGGGGTAACTTATACCATATTTAAATACTCAGCTGTATCTTTTAACGACACAGATTTCCTGAAGTCACACTTCAGGATATCTTTGTTTGAAATTTCCCACTACCACTCCCTCTGACAAAGCTACTATGCCCCCACAGACCACTCCCCCGATTCCCATCCTGCCCTCCCCCACCACATCATGCACTGTGCCTTCTACCCACTGAAGACCCACCCCTGAGATTGCTTCCAGTGATTTAGTTGCATATTCTATTCAAAGGAACACTGGCAACATACTGACAGCACATACTGACAGATGGCATTGGATTGGAGCCTGTAGTACACATTGGTAATAAGTACAGAGCATCCTGTTTTTAAATACAAAATAGAATTTGTTAAGGCGGAAAGTGAGAAACAGCCCTGAAGATTTGAAACTTTAGTGTAATACCAACAAGGTGCTAGAGGAGCTGATGATAGATTTCTGTTAACCAAAGGTATCAAGGAATGTGGAGCAAAGACAAGTATATGGAGTTAAGTCACAAAGTAGCCATGATCTTATTGAAATGCGGAACAGGCTTGAGGGGATAAATTGCCTACTCTTGTTCCTATGTTCAATCCCAGGTACGCACATTTCCACAGCACCAAGGCTCAAGACAGTAATAGCCATTCCTACTGCAAAGCAAGGGAGCTTCTCAGCTTCATTTCAGGAAAAATACTTTGCCCAGTTTTCAAGTCTGCCTACCACTTAGGTACAATTAACAGCTGTTGCTTGACAAGGATGGCGAAGGGAAACAAATTGAGTTTGATACTCAACCTTCACTGAATATTATCCTTGGATTGCTTGGATATTGTCACAAAGATGCATTAAATATTGAGGTGCATAGTGTCTCCAACTGATGAAACATGAACACAGGTTAATGTGTCCATATAGCATTGTAAGCTTTCAAAGTGATCACAACATGTTCAGACAAAGGCTGCATTCCCTTCCAGAAAATACACTAAACAAATGATTGCATGGGAAATGTGATTTAGTTCCAGGGAAAGCTTTAAATGCATGTCATAGAGTCATAACAGCACAGAAAGAGGCCATTTGGTCCATCAGCATGTGACCTTCCAACTATGAACACTCATGTCCAAGTTGGTATAGGCAACACTGGTTAAATAGATGGACTGATGTCAACTAATCTGGACACACAGGAACCACAATCACTTCCAATGACATGGATACTCAAGAGGATTAACGGTTAGCGGCAGTCTTAGGGTAGCAGGATGGCAACAAGATATGTTGAGATATAATGACACCCAACATGAGCTCAGATTGCAGCAGTTTTCTTATCAGTGTGCATCTTATACAGCAAAAATGCTGACCTAGTTTTTGATGGTTCAGTTTTCATGCAGTCTTCAATGACAAAGTTAAAGTTGGAAAAAAGAAAAAGATGGAATGCAAAATCTTGAAATTGTTATGACCAGCACTATTGGATTTGCTATTGATGAAAACAAAGAAACTTCATGCTTTCATCCTAAGCAACAATGGCCTTTATATGTGGCACTGACTTTATGTGAGTCACACTGCAGGGATATCAAGTTTTATTTCACAATGTTCCAAGAAAACAGAACCTGTCAGAGAGACAGCTACTTTAGCTACTCTAAAATACAAATCAAAAACTCCTGTGCTCTATTCCCAGAATTAAATAGAATCTTAAATTTGGATGTCTTTACCCATTACTATTCACATTTAGACAGCACTTTATAAAGTTGCACAATCCAGTCCATTTAGTATAATTCTTTTTTGTTGTAAAGATGTAACTAGAAAAACAAATTCATCGACTGAAGTACCTTATCAATCAACCTCAGTATTCCCGGAAGTGTATCTTGTTCACCAGTTCTTTCAGAGCATGAATGAATGAATACTCCATCTTGTTCATATACAACCTGGAAAAACAAAGGTGGAACACAACTTTTTTTTTTTTAAGATTGCATTTGGTTGAAAGCACAGCATATAAATGAAAGGTTGCCCTTCAACTCAGCAACTTCACAAATGCCCAGAAATAAGCCAAATTTTCAATAGCAAAATTGAGTTAAACCATATTGAGTGGCTGCTTGGCTCAATGGTAGCACTGTCAACTGGGTTTGAAGGGATCACTGGCTTACCAGAGGAGACATCAAACCAATGCTGTGTCTGCCTGTTCAGAGGGACATAAAAGATCCCATGGCACTATCCAAAGAGGGGCACAAGACAACCTGGCCAACATTTATCCCTCAACCAACACCAGTATAACAAATGAACTGGTTATTGTTCTCATTGCTACTTGTTGGCTGTTGCTATGTGCAAACTGTCTACTGAGTTTGCCTACATAACAAGTACACATCAAAGTAATTAATTGGCTTTGAAGTATGTTAGTACATCCAAGGACAGGTCAGATATTACATATATGGAAGCTGTGAATACTGACTTATTTCTTTCATGTGAAACTTACTCCGCATGTTGATAGCTCCACATTACAAATAACTAGCATGTTTTTCACACAAACTGTAACCACAATATTACATCAATAAATTGTTTGACTAATGTAACATAATTATACAACTGGATCAAAATAGTATTGAAAACAAAATATTGAATCTTTCCAACACAGCACTATCAGTAACTAAGAAAAGTTAATCCAATGTACATTTGGCACACTGCTATTCAGTTCACTTGCGAAATAGCAAACATACCAATTTCACAAGAATTTCAAAATATTACTTCAATTATGTTACACCTCCACTCATAATTCCTGTAAGCAAAGTTGAAATCTGCATTATGTTTTCCCCTGACATCCTGCGTATATAGTAACAGTTCTCCAGCGCCTAAATGTTTGCTCCTTCTCTGTTCAAACAGTACTACATTTTTAAATTGTAAGAAACCCAGCAAAAAATGTTCCTTTTCATCACAAACTGAATCACCAAAAAGAGATTTCCAATTTCTAGCAAAAGTCAGTAAAAAAATGCCTTTCTCCACTAAAAAAAACCACAAAGATTAGTGTAATTCAACAACACCTTATATTTATATAGCACCTTTAACACAATAAACTTTCCCACTGCATTTCACAGGAGAGCTATAGTAAAATTTGACACCCAGCTACCTAAGGAGATATTAGTCCAGATGAGGTCAAAGAGGCAGGTTTTAAGGGGTGTCTTAAGGCAGAAAAGAGACGTGGAGGGGTGGAGAGGTTTAGGGGGGGAATTCCAGAGCTTAGAACTTGGCAGTTGAAGGCACGTTGTTATGGACAGGTGAAAGATGACAGGACTGGTGCCCCCTTTTTCATTTCTCGACTGACCGAAGACAACGTTTTAAAAAAAAGTTTTTTTTTGACCCCAGTGCTTTAATTGTCAAGAACAGACAAATGACAGGTTTACTCATAAGTTTAAAAGAAAGATAAATATTATACAACACCCGAAATATAAGCCACAACACCCATTCTCTCACTCATATAGATACACACACATACAAGAAAAAAATACAGATTCTAAAGATAAATGCATTAGGTCTGATGATTTTAAAGTGCCCTCTGTTAAACTTGCTTTTCTCCAGGGTGAAGACTTGAAACATGCAGGGCTGTATTCTTTTCCTTTGTTCAATGAAGATTTAGGAGGTTTTGAAATATGGATGTGCTGCTGCAGACTGTTTTTGTTATATTCCAGCCCAAAGGTGAAGTCCCAGTATGATTTCTCAGGTAGGGAGTAGAAGGCCAAACTTTAGTCACTGCCTATATTTATTTCAAAGCTGGTAATCTTAGGCATGCATGGATTGCCTATGTCTGCCCAGAATATACCTTTATTAAAGTTCCTTATCAGAAACCTAGTTTCTGTCATGTGACCTAGTTTCTGCTTCCATTGTTCCCATAAATGATTTCTGATGGTGAGGCTATTGTTAGATAATAGAGTCTGGGTGTCATTTATCCTCATCTCACCTTGTTAAAGTAGGGCTTTACACACCCATTCTTTGGATTTTGAGTTTGAAGTCAAGAAGTCTGCTTCAGTATCGTTAAACCAATCAGTTGGAGAGAAGCAGCCATTTCCACAGAAAAGGTCATTTGCATTTTAATGATTTCTCAGAGATGTATCCAGAAAAGTCATTTGTATTTTAATAACATCTCCAAGACTTGTTCAGACATGTAAATTAGCTCAGGGTTCTTGTTGTTTTGTGCGTATTGGCAGGCAAGGGTCACCTGACCTCTTACTCCATTTTGTTTACAAGAAAAGTGTCCATTTCAGGTTTACTTCAAAAGTTCATTTTATAGTTCGTAAGTTTGGCTTGTGTGGGCATGACAACATCCACCAATGGTGGAGCAATTAAAATCGGGATGCTCAAGAAGCCAGAATTAGAGGCGCGCAGATATCTATGGGGCTGGTGGAGATTATAGACATAGGGAGGTGTGATGCCATGGTGGGTTTTGAAAACAAGCATGAGAATTTTAAAATGCAGGTGTTGCTTAACCTGGAGCGTGAACAGGACTTGGTAAAAGTTAGGGCATGAACAGAAGGGTTTTGGATGACCTGAAATTTATGACAGGAGTGCATTGCAATAGTCAAGTCTAGAGGTAACAAAGGCATGAATGAGGGTTTCAGCAGAAGAACTGAGGAAGGGGCAGAGTCGGATGATGATACAAAGATGGAACTAGTTCATATTTGCGATGGCATTGATATGTAGTTGGAAGCACATCTCAGAGTCAAATATGACACCAAAGCTACAAACAGTCTAGTTGAGCCCCAGACAGTTGCCAGGGAGAGCGAAGGAGTTGGTGTTGAGGGAACTGAGCTTGTGTTGGGGACCGAAGACAATGGCTTTGGTCTTCCAAAATTTAATTGGAGAAAATTTCTGCGCGTTCAATACTGGATGTCAAATAAGCAGTCTGACAATTCAGAGACAGCGGAGGAGTTGAGAGGGGCGATGGTGAGATAGAGCTAAGTGTTGTCAGCGTTTATGTAGAACCTGACACTGTAGAATCATAGAAATTTTAAGGCAAAGAGGCCACTTGGCCCATTGTGTCTGTGCTGGCCGAAAAACGATACATTTTCTAATGCCACCTTCCAGCATTTGGTCCGTAGCCCTGCAGATTACAGCTCTTGAGTTGCATATCCAGACTCCTTTTGAATGAGTTGAGGGTTTCTGCCTCAACTACCCTTTCATGCAGTGAGATCCAGATCCCCACCACAGTCTGGGTGAAAAGGTTTTTCCTCATCTCCCCTCTAATGTTTCAACCAATCACTTTAAATCTATGCCCCCTAGTCACTGACCTCTCTGCTAAGGTGAATAGGCCCTTCATCTCCACCCTATTCAGGCCCCTCAAAATTTTGTACATTTCAATCAGATCTCCCCTCAGTCTTCTCTGTTCCAAGGAGAACAACCCCAGCCTATCCAATCTTTCCTCATAGCTGCATTTTTCCAGTCCTGGCAACATCCTCGTAAATCTCCTCTGTACCCTCTCTAGTGCAATTACATCCTTTCTATAATGAGGTGACCAGAACTGCACACAGTACTCAAGTTGTGGTCGAATGAATGAGTTATACAGTTCCAGCATAACCTCCCTACTCTTATATTCTATTATATATTTGCTTTATTCAGCTAATAAAGGAAAGGATTCCCTATGCATTCTTAACCACCTTATTGACCTGTCCTGCTACCTTCAGGAATCTGTGGATATTCACTCCCTCATTTTCTCTACACTTCTCAGTATTCTCCCATTAATCATGTATTCCATTGCCTTGTGTGACCTCCCTAAATGCTTCACCTCACGGTTCTCCAGGTTGAATTCCATTTGCCACTTTTCTGCCCATCTGACCAGATCATCAATATCTTGCTGCAGCCGACAGCTATCCTCCTCGCTATCTACCACACAGCCAATCTTTGTGTCATCTGCAAACTTCTTGATCATGCCCCCTGCATTTATGTCCAAATCGTTAAAATATACCATAAAAAGCAGGGGATCCAGTACTGAGCCCTGTGGAACGCCACGGAAAACAGCCGGCCAGTCGCTAAAACACCCGTCAACAATTACCCTTTGTTTCCGGCCACGGAGCCACTTTTGTCCCCACCTTGCTGCATTTCCCTGGATCCCATGGGATTTTATTTTTTTAACCATTCTGCCATGTGGGACCTTGCCAAAAGCCTTGCTAAAATCAGAGGATGAATAGGATGAAATTGAGGATAAATCTTTGGGTGGCACCAGAGGTATATGTGCAGGAGCAGGAAGAGAAGCCATTGTAAGTGATTCTCTGGCAATGATTAGATATATGAATGGAATAAGGCAAATGCAGTCCCACCCAGTAAGATGGCAGTGGAGAGACATTGGAGGAGGATGGCGTAGTCAACCATATCAAAGGCTGCAGACAGATTTAGAAGGATAAGGAGGGAAAGTTTACCTTTGTCACAGTCACACAGGGTGTCATTTGTGACTTGGATAAAGGCTGCCATAGTACTGTGACAGCGGCAGAAACCTGATTGCAGGGATTCAAATGTGTAGCTCCAGGTAAGTTGGGCATGGATTTGGGAGGCAACAACATGTTGAAAACTTTGGAGAGAAAAGGGAGGTTGGAGATGGGGCTGTAATTTGCAAAGACAGAGGGGGAAAAGATTGATTTTTGAGAGGGGTGATGTTGGGTGAGAGGGATGAAAGACAGGAAGCAGTACCTGAAGAGAGAGAACCAGTAACAATATCAGGTTCGACAGGAGCTAGGACGGGAAGTTGGGTGGTCAGCAGATTAGTGGGAATAGGATCGGGCAACAAGAGCTGGATCTCATGCAACGTTCCAACTAAGCTGTGCAGGTGCTTGGCCGCGCAGCAGCCTAGCAGTTACCAGGCAGGCCTTATTCCATGATAAGTACCATGCGTACCGGGTTGCGCAAAAAAATTTAAAGGGACAGTGCAATGACAAAACTGTCTGTGAATAACTAAATTTTAAAGGGAACATTGGTCTCATGGATAAGATTATGGATGGATGGAAAATTTTGTGTAGCTTTGACGTTAGCTAGTTTGTAATGTCAACATTCTGTATACCTGGAGGTTTGTTAAGTCAGCTCGGAGAGGGCACAAAGGGAGATAGGAGAGAAACTTGAGAACAATGCAAGTTCAAGGCTACGATGGGGGGAACCTTAGAGGAAGTCTGGCCTGGTGAGCTAGGGGAAGCAGCAGAGGCAGCTGAACTCAAAGGAGATCAAGCCTGTTCTCTTTTCAGCTTGCAGAGGTGCATACCATTGACATAGAACAGCACACATAGAACTCCCAATAATATGCATATATCTTGTTAACATATTTTAGTGTTTTCACTTAGGATTTATCCACCAATTAGGTAACAGTACAAAAGCAGTCACTTATAAACCTCCAGGTCCACAAAATGTTGACATTACAAACTAGCTAACGTCAAAGATACACAAAATATTTCATCCATCCATTGTCAATGAGTAGAAAAATCGAGCTCAGTAAGTGCAAATTAAAGTGGTTTTCATAGACTAGATTGTTAGAGCCCAGGGCTGCTTGCGGGCTATGAGTCAGAGTTTGTACCCTTCAGATCTAACTGTATAATTTAGATGGTATTAAAAACAGTCTGGTATAGTTCCATGATTCAGGGAACTTTATGAAAAAGAAAACACTGTTTCCTGTTTCACAATGTTCAAGTCACTCTCACATTTGCTTATGTAATCATATACAAATCTACACACTTCTCAAAATTTTCTGAACAATTTCCCGTAACCATAAAATCATTTGTAGTAATTCTCCCTTCCTGATTGTGATCTCGTAAGAGGTTTTAACGATTTTCAAACAAAGAACAGTACAGCACAGGAACAGGCCATTTGGCCCTCCAAGCCTGCGCCAATCTTGATGCCTGCCTAAACTAACACCTTCTGCACTTCCAGGGACCGTATCCCTCTATTTCCATCCTATTCATGTATTTGTCAAGATGCCTCTTAAACGTACCTGCTTCCACCACCTCCCCCAGCAGCAAGCTCCAGGCACTCACCACCCTTCTGTGTAAAGAACTTGCCTCGCACATCCCCTCTAAACTTTGCCCCTCTCACCTTAAACCTATGTCCCCTAGTAACCGACTCCTCCACCCTGGGAAAAAGCTTCTGACTATCCACTCTGTCCATGCCACTCATAACTTTGTAAACCTCTATCATGTCGCCCCTCCACCTCCGTCGTTCCAGTGAAAACAATCCGACTTGATCCAACCTCTCCGCATAGCTAATGCCCTCCAGACCAGGCAACATCCTGGGAAACCTCTTCTGTACCCTCTCCAAAGCCTCCATGTCCTTCTGGTAGTGAGGCGACCAGAATTGCATGCAATATTCTAAGTGTGGCCTAACTAAAGTTCTGTACAGCTGCAGCATGACTTGCCAATTTTTATATTCTATGCCCCAACCGATGAAGGCAAGCATGCCGTATGCCTTCTTGACTACCTTATCATCCTGAGTTGCCACTTTCAGTGACCTGTGGACCTGTACGCCCAGATCTCTCTGCCTGTCAATACTCCTAAGGGTTCTGCCATTCACTGTATACCTCCCATCTGCATTAGACCTTCCAAAATACATTACCTCACATTTGTCTGGATTAAACTCCATCTGCCATTTCTCCGCCCAAGTTTCCAACCGATCTATATCCTGCTGTATCCTCTGACAATCCTCATCACTATCCGCAACTCCACCAACCTTTGTGTCGTCCGCAAACTTACCAATCAGACCAGCTACATTTTCCTCCAAATCATTTATATATACTACAAAGAGCAAAGGTCCCAGCACTGATCCCTGCGGAACACCACTAGTCACATCCCTCCATTCAGAAAAGCACCCTTCCACTGCTACCCTCTGTCTTCTATGACAGAGCCAGTTCTGTATCCATCTTGCCAGCGCACCTCTGATCCCGTGTGACTTCACCTTTTGTACCAGTCTGCCATGAGGGACCTTGTCAAAGGCTTTACTGAAGTCCAGAAAGATAACATCCACTGCCCTTCCTTCATCAATCATCTTTGTCACTTCCTCCAAAAACTCAATCAAGTTAGTGAGACACAACCTCCCCTTCACAAAACCATGCTGCCTCTCGCTAATAAGTTCGTTTGTTTTCAAATGGGAGTAAATCCTGTCCCGAAGAATCCTCTCTAATAATTTCCCTACCACTGATGTAAGGCTCGCCGGCCTATAATTTCCTGGATTATCCTTGCTACCCTTCTTAAACAAAGGAACAACATTGGCTATTCTCCAGTCCTCTGGGACCTCACCTGTAGCCAATGAGGATGCAAAGATTTCTGTCAAGGCCCCAGCAATTTCTTCCCTTGCCTCCCTCAGTATTCTGGGGTAGATCCCATCAGGCCCTGGGGACTTATCTACCTTAATGCTTTGCAAGACACCCAACACCTCCTCCTTTTTGATAATGAGATGACTGAGACTATCTACACTCCCTTCCCTAGGCTCATCATCTACCAAGTCCTTCTCTTTGGTGAATACTGATGCAAAGTACTCACTTAGTACCTCACCCATTTCCTCTGCCTCCACACATAGATTCCCTTCTCTGTCCTTGAGTGGGCGAACCCTTTCTCTAGTTACCCTCTTGCTCTTTATATACGTATAAAAAGCCTTGGGATTTTCAAACCCTTATTTTACTAACTTATCCTTTCTGAAATGTTTGCTATTTAAATCTTTTGTCCTTTGGTTTAAAACTATTCATGGTAAAATAGGCCTGTTTTTCCCTGTCTAGAACTTTCTAGTTCGATCTCATTCATTGCAAGTTATTCAGAATATAGATTTTTTTTGGTCAGGTTATAATCCATCTAATAATTCCACATTGCCTCATCCAATCCCAGAATTGTCTCCTGTATTCAGATTTTCAGGTTGTACATTATCTATACATTTATTATGTTATTAGTTTCCAATAGTAGTTGACATTTCATCTAAAGGTCATACAACTTTCAGTCAAACTGCAATGCATATATTAATAAAACAAAGCTCTATTCCAGCTCAGAGTTTTGGACTAAACAATCTCATGTGCTTTAGTTCCTTTCAATTCTACATTTCTAAAGTACATATACAGTGAATGCAGGAATTTTTTTAATATTAACAAATGGAAACAGCTTATTGTATACCTAAATTTCTACAAGGCCTACGGTAATGTTGACTCTTCAACATGTAAAATGTCCTAAGGCGCTTCACAGGAGTGTTAGCAAATAACGCACATAAGGAGATATTAGGTCAGATGGTCAAAATTTGGTCAGAGGTAGATTTTAAGAAGCAATTTGAATAAAGGGAAAAAAAAGAATGAGAGGCAGAGAGATTTGGGGATGAAATTCGAGAGCTTAAGACCAAGATAGCTAAAGGCATGGTCATCTGTGGCAGTGTAATGATGCGCAAGAGCCCAGAATTGGAGGGACACAAAGATCTCAAAAGGATTGTAAGGCTGGAAGAGGGTTGAGGTCATGCCAGGATTTGGAGTCAAGCATGAGAATTTTAAAATTGAGGCCACTCACATTGAAAATGGGAAAAAAGTCCTGACATTAATTTCCTACCATTCCATGATCTAATATGCAGACTTATTTTTAGTTAACACTAATTAAAATGTTCTTCTCACAAAATGATGTTGAATGTTACGTACATAAATTAACAATAATATATTACATAGCTGTTACAGCAGAAAGACAGATCATTCGGCCCAAATGGTCGATGCCAATGTTTATGCTCCATATGAACCTCCTCCCACCCTACTTCAGTTCACCCTATCAACAGATCCTTTCTCCCTCACAAATGAACATTACATCCTTGATACTATGCGACCAGAGTTGGCAATAAAGCATTCTACAAAGTGAATCTAAATTAATGAATGGTGACGAGAGAAAAAGTGTTTACAGTTGTAAGTTCCCCTGAGATGAAAAGTTCACTGGAAGGAAATCCTCCAGCAGTCTGGCAAACAGCACACAATCTGCTTACAGGGGAAGCACTGAGAACTAGGGACGTAAATGACTGGCACAACTTCGTGCCAGCCTGAAGCTGGAACCGGCGACAGCGCCAGCAGGTGCTGCTGCACTCGTGGCATATCCCCAATGACAAGTTGTCAACTCAGCCCAGCTTCCCACAGCAGTCTCCTTCAGGGGTTTTAAGTTAAAATATTAAAATAAGCTCCTGACTCACTAATCAAAACAGCGCAGATACTCCCCCCCCCCCCCCAAAAAAAAAGGATAGTAACGGAGAACCTTCAGTTACTAAGAAAACAAGCCATTTAATAGTAAGGATCGAAGCTCTATGGAAAGATCGGAAACAATAATACTCTACCTTCGCCGCCGCCATGATGCTACTTGTGATGACGTAGACCATTCACGTGCTTCAGGAAGGAAAACAGTGGAGCTGCGCGCGCATCGCCTTCTTTATCGGTTTAACCAAAGACTGTCAAACCACAGGAGGTAGACAAGATGGGAGCTCCAGTTCTGTAGCACCGGGGAGCACCAGCCACAGCGCCACCATTTCCACGGCCATGAACTTTTTTTATGGAAGTACAAAGTGCGGATGCTGGAAATCTGAAAGAAAAACAGAAAGTGCAGAAACTATGCAGCAGGTCATTTATCAGCGAGTGTCACTGGCAAGGTCAGCATTTATTGCCCATTAGCAGGTGCTGGTGAGCCACCCTCAACTCAGTGCTTTGCTAGGCCATTTCAGAGGCAGTTAGGACTCAGCCACATTGTTGTGTATCTGGAGTCACTTGTAGGCCTGATCAGTTAATGATGGCAGATTTCTTCTCCTGAAGGATATTAGTGAAGCAGATGGGTTTTTATAACAATCTGGTAATTTCATGATCAGTATTCAAAAGACAAGCATTTCATTTCAGCTTTATTAATTAATTGAATTTAAATTCCTCCGGCTGTCATAGTGGGTTTTGAACTCATCTCCAGAGGACTAGTCCAGGCTTCTGAATTACTGTCCCAGTAACATTACCTGTATGCTACCATCCCCCAATAGCTGTATAATTGGAAGAACCTCAGAACATGGTGTCTGATGGCAACTGATGTTTCTCCTCATCTATCCAATTTCTTTTGTGTTTTTAATTGTCTCGTCATCCCAGTGTCTGATATGTGATGAAACCCACAGTCATGTTCCAGAGTATCTAAACTAAGCGCCTAAGATATTTCAAAGTGCAAATTCTGGTTTCCCAGTACAATTTGCACATTCTTTGCTTGTAGGGGGAAGTCCAGGAAACTTAGATACAAGTTGTTTAAGAGCCCCCGAAATGTGCACAGGGATACTATTGAAATTTAACTCTACAGCTAGTATGTTTGTTAAGTTAAGAGCCTACCAGTTAGCACATTGGCTTGCAGGCTTTTAGGAAGAATGTCAGGCTCCGGTGACATGTCTATCAGTGTCGGCAGCCTGTTAAATCATCAATATTATCATGGAGTACTGTGGCCTTGCCTGCTTCAAGAATTGAATTACCAAGTCTGCCATAGTACATTAACTTGGTGCTGATCATCCATTGTGATACATCCTCTCGGAGCCATCCCAATCTCAAAGAGGCCTTACTTATCTACACAAACTATCACACCCAGATGATAGTCATTGGTTCATCTTTAGACAATTAAGAATCATACAGGAGATATAACATTATAGTGAGCAGGACAACTCAATATAATATGTGTAAGTGCATCTTTCTCATTATTGCATTGGTGCACACCATACTTTATTGATTGCTGATTTCACCAGTTAGAGATGCAAAGCTTCATCAGTAGCTGCATATCTTTCTGTTACCCAATTGTGATGGCACCACACTCTGGATATGAAAGTCTCATCTTAGGTTAAGTGGTACTGTCTGGAAACCATCATCCAAGTCTCAGAGTCTGTTCATCAACTATTTGATTTAGCATCATGGAAGGACCTGGAAGGAATCGGGACTGGAGCGGTGCTGTTAAATAAAAGAGCGGGGCTCGAGGCCCTTCACTTAACAGACGTCCGGGGCAGCGGCGGATCTGGAAGGAACCGTGACTGGAGTGGTGTTGTTAGATAAAAGAGTGGGGCTCGAGGCCTTTCACTTACCTGCGTCCAGGGCAGCGGCAGGCTCTCTGACTGTCAGCTCGTGCTCGGTTTTGATAAGCGGATAAAAAACTAATAGCGACATCACTGAAATTTTGTGGGCTGATTGGTCGGTGGGCAGCATTGCCCATGGATTACTGAGATAGACCAGAGTGAAAAAAAAGGTTCCTTTTAAAATAAAGCCCCAGGATAGCTACCTGTAATTTATTAGTGATTACTAGCTGTACCAGTGCTGTTTGCACAGAGTCAGACTGTAAGTTGAGTGTGGGTTTTTTCGCTGGTTGGCAGCAGTGGGGGGAGGGAGTGCAGTGGAAGGTGCCCTTTGCTCTTTTTCTTTTCTGCCTTCTCAGCCTCAAAGGTACAGGGGATAAAGCTGATTTAAATAGCTGGTAAGTTATTATACTAGCAAAATTTCATTGTAAAGTTAAGTAATGGCAGGGCAGCTCGGCCAGGTGGGATGTGCCTCCTGTGCAATGTGGGAAGTCGTGGACATGCCATGTGATCTTGGCGAACATGTCTGCAGAAAGTGTCTCCGGCTGCAGAAGCTTGAGCTTCGGGGTGCGGAGCTCGAGTGGCGGCTGGAGTCACTGTGGCGCATCTGCGAGGTGGAGGACTACATGGATGGCACGTTTCAGGAGGTGGTCAACCGGGTGCTTGGGCGAGCACAGTCAGGGGCGGAGGGGACTGGGTGGCTGTCAGGCGGACAAAGAGGTCAGGGAAGGCAGTCCAGGAGTTTCCAGAGGACATCCCACTTTCTAACCGGTATTCAGTTCTGAGTACCGATGGGAAAGAGGGTTTTTCTGGCGAGTGCACCGAGAGTCATGACCAGAACATCATGGGTGAATCTGCTGTGCTGGGATGGAGACAAGGGAACAAGAGAGCAATAGTGGTAGGGGATTCTATGGTTAGAAGAACAGATAGGCGTTTTTGTGGTCGCAGAGATGATTCCAGGATGGTAAGTTGCCTCCCTGGTGCAAGGGTCATGGATATCACCGAGCGGCTACAAAGTATTCTGGAGGGTGAGGATGCACAGCCGGAGGTCGTGGTCCACATTGGTACCAATGACATAGGTAGAAAGAGGGATGAGGTCCTGCAAAAAGAGATTTATGGAGCTAGGTAGCAGATTAAAAAGCAGGACCTCAAAGGCTGTAATCTCTGGATTACTCCCAGTGCCACGTGCTAGTGAGTATAGGATTAGGAGGATAGAGCAGATGAATGCGTGGCTGAAGAGATGGTGCAGGAGGGAGGGCTTTAGTTTCTTGGATCACTGGGTCTGTTTCTGGCGAAGGTGGGATCTATACAAGTTGGACAGGTTGCACCTGAACCGGAACGGGACCAACATCCTTGCTGGGAGGTTTGCTAGAGCTGTTGGGGGGGGGGGTGGGGGTTTAAAATAATTTGGCAGGGGGATGGGATACAGAATGGAGGTACAGTATGGGGTGATGCACAATCAAATCTCGAAGAGAAACTAAGTCAGTCTGGAGGGCAGAGCAAATATAGACCTGTTAAGGCACAAGTGAATAATGCAAGGCTGGACTGTATTTATTTTAATGCAAGGCGTTTTACTAGTAAGGCAGATGAATTGAGGGCATTAATTAACACATGGGAATATGATATTATTTCTAGAGACATGGTTGAGGGAAGGGCAGGACAGGCAGCTTAATATCCCAGGGTATAGAATCTTCAGGCGTGATAGGGGAGGGGGTAAAAGGAGGTGGCACTGCACTGTTGATCAAGGAGTCAATTACTGCAGTAAGAAGGGATGCTATCTTAGAAGGTTCCTCAAATGAGGCCATTTGGGTCGAACTTAAAAACAAAAAGGGGGCAATCACTTGGCTGGGAGTGTACTACAAGCTTCCAAACAGTCAGGGAGAGATAGAAGAGCAGATATGGAGGCAAATCTCAGACAGGTGTAAAAATAATAGGGTAATAATAGTAGGGGATTTCAACTTCCCCAATATTAGAGGGGATAGTATTAGTGCAAAAGGCTTAAAGGGGTCGAAATTCTTAAAGTGCATTCAGGAGAGCTTTTTGAGCCAGCACGTAGAAAGTCCTACAAGAGGAGGGGTGGTACTGGACCTAATCCTAGGGAATGAAGCCGGTCAAGTGGTAGTTGTGGAAAAGGACAAAGAGGGACCGGAAATATAAGTACTGAATTGGGGGAAGGCAGATTTCAATATGATAAAACAGGAGCTGGCCAAAGTGGACTGGGAGCAGTTTCTTGTAGGAAAGTCTACATCAAACCAGTGGGAGTTATTCAGAAAGGAAATAATGAGAGTTCAAGTCCAACGTGTTCCCATAAAGGTGAAGAGTAGGACCAACAAGTCCAAGGAACCCTGGATGTCAAGGGATATAGAGGATTGAATAAGGAAACAAAAGGAGGCTTATGGCAGACTCAGCGCTGAAAACAGCGGAGGCCCTAGAGGAGTATAGGAAGTGTAGGGGCGTACTTAAAAAAGTAATTAGGAGAGCGAAGAGGGGGCATGAAAATAAAAACTGGCAGACAAGATAAAGGAAAATCCCAAGGCATTTTGTAAGTGTATTAAGGGCAAGAGGATAACCAAGGGAAGAGTAGACCCTATTAAGGACATAGGTGAGGTTTTAAATGATTACTTTTCATCTGTGTTCACTTTGGAGAAGGCTGATGTAGGTTTAGAGATCAGGGAGGGGAATTGTGATATACTTGAACAAATTAGCATTGAAAGAGAAGAAATGTTAGCTGAAAGGTGGATAAATCCCCAGGCCCAGATGAGATGTATCCCAGGCTGCTATGTGAGGCAAGGGAGGAGATAGCAGGGGCTCTAACACAAATTTTCAAATTCTCTCTGGCCACAGAAGAGGTACCAGAGGACTGGAGAACAGTGAATGTGGTACCATTATTCAAGAAGCGTAGCAGGGATAAACCAGGTAGGCCTGTGAGTCTAACATCAGTGGTAGGGAAACTAGTGGAAAAAATTCTGAGAGACAGGATTAATCTCCACTTGGAGAGGCAGGGATTAATCAGAGATAGTCAGCATGGCTTTGTCAGGGGGAGATCGTGCTAACTAACTTGTTTGAATTTTTCGAGGTGACTAGATGTGTAGATGAGGGTAAAGCAGTTGATCTATTCTACATGGACTTCAGTAAGGCTTTTGATAAGGTCCCGCAAGGGAGATTGGTTCAGAAGGTAAGGGACCATTGGGATCCAGGGCAATTTGGCAAATTGGATTCAAAATTGGCTCAGTGGAAGGAGGCAGAGGGTGATGGTCGAGGGTTGTTTTTGCGAGTGGAAGCCTGTGACCAGTGGTGTACAGCAGGGATCGGCGCTGGGACCCCTACTGTTTGTAGTGTACATTAATGATTTAGACGTGAATATAGGAGGTATGATCAGTAAGTTTGCAGACAACATGAAAATTGGTGGTGTTGTAAATAGTGAGGAGGAAAGCCTTAGATTACAGGGTGATATAGTTGGGCTGGTAAGATGGGCGGAGCAGTGGCAAATGGAATTTAATTCTGAGAAGTGTGAGGTGAAGCATTTTGGGAGGACTAAAAGGCAAGGGAATATACAATGGATGGTAGGCCCCTAGGAAGTATAGAAGCTCAGAAGGACTTTGGTGTACTTGTCCATAGATCACTGAAGGCAGCAGCACAGGTAGATAAGGTGGTTAGGAAGGCCTATGGGATACTTGCGTTTATTAGCCGAGGCATAGAATATAAGAGCAGGGAGATTATGATGGAGCTGTATAAAATGCTAGTTAGGCCACAGCTGGAATACTGTGTACAGTTCTGGTCACCACTTTATAGGAAGGATGTGATTGCACTGGAGAGGGTGCAGAGGCGATTCACTAGGATGTTGCCTGGGCTGGAGCATTTCAGCTATGAAGAGAGACTGGATAGGCTAGGGTTGTTTTCCTTGGAGCAGAGAAGGCTGAGGGGGGACCTGATTGAGTTATACAAAATTATGAGGGGCATTGATAGGATAGATAGGAATAAACTTTTTCCTTTAGTGGAGGGGTCAGTAACCAGGGGGCATAGATTTAAGATAAGGGGCAGCAGGTTTAGAGGGGATTTGAGGGGGAAAAAAATTCACCCAGAGGGTGGTTGGAATCTGGAACACACTGCCTGAAGGGGTGGTAGAGGCAGGAACCCTCACAACATTTAAGTAGTATTTAGTTGAGCACTTGAAACACCATAGCATACAAGGCTACAGGCCAAGTGCAGGAAAATGGGATTAGATTAGATAGGTGCTTGATGGTCGGCACAGACACGATGGGCTGAAGGGCCTGTTTCTGTGCTGTATAATTCTATGACTCTATGACTGTAACCTACAAAAAGCACATTTTTCCTTACTGGCCACATTGATATTCTAGACATTTAAGTCCAAGCTAGATTTGACTAGGCCAAATCTTCACTAGCTGCTCCATCTTTGAAGGACTTTGATAATGAAGCACCCTCCTTGGGCCAACTCCTCTTCAGGATGCTGAATGATGGTCAATCTATGTGTGCAAGAACTTTACAAAGTCTGAGACTAAACCAGTCTGTTCACAATCTTGGTATATTTGACCCAAGATGAGGTTCTGAGACATACGTGTGCCATCACTAAGACCGCCTACTTCCATCTCCGTAACATTGCCTTTGTCTGTCCCGGCTCATCTATTGCTGAAACCTTCATTCATGCCTTTGTTACCTCTAGACTTGACTATTCCAACACACACCTGGCTGGTCTCCCACATTCTACCCTCTGTAAACATTAGGTCATCCAAAACTCTGCTGCCTGTGTCTCAACTCACACCAAGTCCTGTTCACCTATCACCCATGTACTTGCTGAGTTACATTGTCTCCTAGTCAAGCAATATCTTGATTTTAAAATTGTCATCCTTGTTTTCAAATTCCTCCATGGTCTTGCCCCTCCCTATCTATAGAATCTCAGCCAATCCCACCACCCTCCGAGATATCCGCATTCATTGAATCTTGAGCATCCCTGATTTAATCGCTCCACCATCACTGGCCAAGCCTTCAGTTGCCGAGGACCTAAACTCTGGAATTCCCTTCCCACACCTTCCACCTCGCTTTACTCGTTTAAGATACGCATTAAAACCTATCTCTTTGACCAAGCTTTTGGTCATTTGCCCTAATATCTACTTATGTGGCTCAATGTCATATTTTAACATTCTCCTGCGGAAGGCCTTGGGGAGCCATTATAGAAGTTATTGTTGTTATAGCAGTATTGCTGTTTACTAGGTTGTTATTGGACTGATAATCAATATCATTGTTACACTGAACTGGAGTAAGACCAACAGATTTGTAGTTGACATTATGTTTAAGTCACCTTTTCTGAATGTGGGTACCCATACATTAGCCATTTTGCACTCAAGTGGAATCTCCAGCTTTGATTTCTCAATTATCGTTCGTCCCTTGCAAGCCTCAATGCTCAGGGATTTTTAAAATTCTTTCATGAGATGTGAACATCAATGGCAAGACCAGTATTTGTTGCCCATTCCTAATTTCCCGAGAAGGTGGTGGTGAGCCACCTTCCTATAGGAGTTATTTGTTTCAACACCTTTCTGCTTGTCTAGGTCTTCCATCTCATTTATATCAAAGTTCTGAATTTTGTCGATACTTGATATTAATATGTCTCCAAGAAAAAAGTAACGACTGAAGGCACTAGATACTGCAAAAGCTATGGGCCCTGACAATATCCCGGCAATAGTACCGAAGACCTGTGCTCCAGAACTTGCCGCACCCCTAGCCAAGCTGTTCCAGTACAGCTACAACACTGGCATCTACCCTGCAATGTGGAAAATTGCCCAGGTATGTCCTGTACACAAAAAGCAGGACAAGTCCAACCCGGCCAATTACCGCCCCATCAGTCTACTCTCAATCATCAGTAAAGTGATGGAAGGTGTCATCAATAGTGCCATCAAGTGGCACTTGCTTAGCAACAACCTGCTCAGTGACGCTCAGTTTGGGTTCCGCCAGGACCACTCTGCTCCTGACCTCATTACAGCCTTGGTTCAAACATGAACAAAAGAGCTGAACTCAGGAGGTGAGGGGAGAGCAACTGCCCTTGACATCAAGGCAGCATTTGACCAAGTATGGCATCAAGGATCCCTAGCAAAACTGAGATCAATGGGAATCGGGGAAAACCCTCCGCTGGCTGGAGTCATACCTAGCGCAAAGGAAGATGGTTGTGGTTGTTGGAGGTCAATCATCTGAGCTCCAGGACATCACTGCAGGAGTTCCTCAGGGTACTGTCCTAGGCCCAACCATCTTCAGCTGCTTCATCAATGACCTTCCTTCAATCATAAGGTCAGAAGTGGGGATGTTCACTGATGATTGCACAACGTTCAGCACCATTCGTGACTCCTCAGATACTGAAGCAGTCTGTGTAGAAATGCAGCAAGACCTGGACAATATCCAGGCTTGGGCTGATAAGTGGCAAGAAACATTTGCGCCACACAAGTGCCAGGCAATGACCATCAAGAGAGAATCTAACCATCTCCCCTTGACATTCAACGGCATTACCATCGCTGAATCCCCCACTATCAACATCCTAGGGGTTACCATTGACCAGAAACTGAACTGGAGTAGCCATATAAATAGTGTGGCTACAAGAGCAGGTCAGAGGATAGGAATCCTGAGGCGAGTAACTCACCACCTGACTCCCCAAAGCCTGTCCACCATCTACAAGGCACAAGTCAGGAGTGTGATGGAATACACTCCACTTGCCTGGATGGGTGCAGCTCCAACAACACTCAAGAAGCTCGACACCATCCAGGACAAAGCAGCCCGCTTGATTGGCACCCTATCTACAAACATTCACTCCCTCCACCACTGACGCACAGTGGCAGCAGTGTGTACCATCTGCAAGATGCACTGCAGCAATGCACCAAGGCTCCTTGGACAGTACCTTCCAAACTCGCAACCTCTACCACCAAGAAGGACAAGGGCAGCAAATGCATGGGACCACCACCATCTGCAAGTTCCCTCCAAGTTGCACATCATCCTGACTTGGAACTACATCGCCGTTCCTTCACTGTCGCTGGGTCAAAATCCTGGAACTCCCTTCTGAACAGCACTGTTGGTCTACCTACCCCAAATGGACTGCAGTGGTTCAAGAAGGCAGCTCACCACTACCTTCTCAAGGGCAATTAGGGATGGGCAATAAATGCTAGCCTGGCCAGCGACGCCCACATCCCATGAATGAATTAAAAAAAATATTTCTCATATCTTCTCTTCGATGATGCAATATTTACTATTACGTGCCCATCCTGAGTTTCAAGCCCAGTGCAGCTT
Source organism: Heterodontus francisci (assembly GCF_036365525.1). Taxonomy (NCBI): domain Eukaryota; kingdom Metazoa; phylum Chordata; class Chondrichthyes; order Heterodontiformes; family Heterodontidae; genus Heterodontus; species Heterodontus francisci. The sequence continues at coordinate 24,047,299 of NC_090388.1, read as the reverse complement.
TTAATGTCTACATGGGAGGTGGTGGCGTAGTGGTAAAATAATGAGACTAGCAATGCAGAGGCCCAGGGTAGTGCTCTGGGCACATGGATTCGAATCCCACCATGGCAGATGGTGAAATTTGAATTCAATTAATAAATCTGGAATTTAAAAAACTAGTCTAATAGTGACCATGAAACCATTGTCGATTGTTGTAAAAACCCATCTGGTTCACTTTAGGGAAGGAAATCTGCTGTCCTTACCTGGTCTGGCCTACATGTGACTCCCGACCTACAGCAATGTGGTTGACTCTTAATGCCCTCTAAAATGGCCTAGCAAGCCACTCAGTTCAGGGCAATTAGGAATGGGCAATAAATACTGGCCTAGCCAGCGACACCCACATCCCATGAACAAATAAAAAAAACAGTATTCTCTTCCACCCCTATTACGTTGAAATATTTTACTGCTTTGATTTGTTGATACAGACAAGCTTTTTTCTAAGTTTCTTTTGGCCCCTCTGATCACCCTTTTAACTTGTTTTTGCATGATATTTTATTCATTTCAGTGAACCTTTCTCCTTGGTAGCGAATTTGTAGATGTATTTTTTCTTCTTTATTTTCCTTTTAATTTGTTTGATAATGTATTTAGGATCAAGTTTGTCCGAGCTTGCTAATCTTAAGCATGTTCTGGTCTTACATGTCCAGCACTATCTCTCTCTCAAAAATGTTCCATTTGCTTTCCAAAATAAATTGTCGTTAAAATATCCCTCTCCAATCCATTTATTTTAAATCTCCCCTCATCTCTTTGAATTTAGCCCTTTAAAGTTTATAAACCTTGCTCATGATCTTGGGTTTAAAAGGAGTCCCACTTCTTATTAAACTGGATCATTCTATGGTCAGCTTGAGACAAATAGATGGTTTCACAGTTCTTAGACATATCTGCCCAAAGATTTAATGCACTAGGATAAAAACATGTTCACTACAGAGATCATTTGATAGTAAAATGCTTAATTTCACTATAATTGATTTAAGATCAGTTCAGACCAATCAAACCCTACCTTATAACCATTGCAGTTATCATGTTACATTCAACATCCACTTGCTCAAAATGGGTTAAGATACATTACAATTCCTTTAACATGATACACTATGCAAAAAACCCAGTTAAAGAAACACCCAGCAGTGTTTATAACACAGATGACTCTTTAGTGCATTTATTACATTGATTTAGATTTACAAGTAAGAAATTTTGCATTGCACTTTTGAACCATAATCAAATAAAACATTAAGTTTCTCCCCACGGACACAGCACATGAACATTTAACAATTTGTACATTTCTTCAAACCTTTGTGGGTAAATTCTCAAAGCCTAACCTCACCTCTAAAAACGTTTGGGGGATGAAATTGGTCTTCGGGTGATGTGCAAAACAGGCTGCCAATTTGTTATCACTTGTTTGCACACTGCCAAAGATCAAATTCTCCCCCTTTATTTCAAATTTACTTAAGATGAGTGTACAGAAACAATGGCCCAGATTTTACTGTCAATGTAACAGTCAGTAAAAGGTTTGTGTTATTATTTAAGCATAAAAGTGTTACAGCAACTTCAGGCGAGGAGATGCGTAGTTAATGCCAATATCCTAAAGTTGCTGTCCAAATTGCAGCACTCTGCCTTTAGCTTCATGAAAATGGAATTTCTGCCTCATCATTAAAATGCAATGAACGGCATGTATTTGCCTAGTAGATGCAAACTAAACTTATCATAAAGTTAATTCTTGTCATTACAAATGCAAGTACATTTCTAATAATGTAATAACTGTCAGTTATTGCCATCCAAGCTCTCCGGCATCAAAAATTAACTTTTAAAAGTGTGGAATCGCTTTCCTTCAGGTGTTAATTGTTGGAAGATTTTGAAAATGCAAAGTTTATCTTTTTTCAAAAATGTACTTTTCCTTGGTCTCTTTCTCCTGCTCTCTGATTTGACACTGAATTATCCCACTAATTTACACTTCTCCATCATTCCTCTATTTCTTTCTCAATCCTTCAACCCGTTTGGCAAAGGAGATACACAGTTGCTTGCCCTGTTCACTCAGGCCCCAGATGCCATGTTTCCCAGCTCACACTTTCAACAACTTGTCACACAAAAACATTTAAAAACCTAAGTGTGCAAGTCTATCTGATGGCAGATGCCATTAGATCCCTTGCTACAGCAAATGCTGGGCCATTATGTAAATGCTTTCAATCCCCATTCACACAGGCTCTTGGAAATACTGAAAGTAGATAAAATATTTAATATGAAATTTCTATGCATATTTTCACCATATTAAGGAACAGAATAGAATAGGGAAATAATAGGGAGAGCCTTGTGCAAAACCCTGCTCAAACTATAAAATAATCTGACTGAATTTGCACATTTAGTAGTTATGTTCAAAAATAGTCAAATGTGTACTATTCAACACATGTCCATAAGTTATTAAATAATAGAGATCTGATTTTAAAAGGACAATACAACTGGAGTTTCTACATACTAAGATGCTTCATGCAAATTATACAGCTTTTCAATTAAAAAAGACAATTCTATTAAGATTCATGACAAAGGCCATTGATCATTTCTGTCCAGACAAGTGTAAAAGAGGCAAAACAGAACCTTCCGGTCACACATTCCACTTTGTTTAGCACTTTTAAGTCCTTTAAAGGTGAGTTTTACTTTAAAACACAACATTCTGCTGATAAGAAATGTGATATGATGCATGGCAGTCTTCATTTCAAAAACAAAGCTCAACAGTTTTGGTCATTTAACAACATCCACCACTACTCTGTTGTTGGGGTTCATCATCAACTATCTGTACACCTCGCCGTGTGTTTGCAGATTGGCCGTTGCCATTGCCTTTTGCCCTTTCTTCTGCTTGAGCTGTTTCTATCATTCCTAAAAATGGAACAAAAATAAAACTCATTCAGTACAAAAGTGAAAAGGCAATATCAAACCTATATTTAAAAAAAAAACACTGGTCTGGTATACAGTTTTAGCACCTTTAGAAAACATGTGAAAGCTATGGAGAAGATGCAGAAGAGATTCACCAAGATGATATGAAGCATACAAGACTTTACTTATGAGGAGAAACTAGAGGAAATGGGGCTTTTTCAATAGTACAAGAGAATATCACATACAGGTATTCAAAATGATTGGAGATTTGGCTCAGACAAATTAGGAGAACAATGCTTCTATAACTAGGGGGCATAAATTTATCACCCCCAAAAGAATGGAGAGGGGTTAGGAGATTTTTTTTTTGCACAGTTATGATATGGAAAGCCCTAACAGAAATAGTGGTGGAGGCAGAATTCATATTAAAAGGGAAGTGGACAAATACATGAAAGAAAAATCTCAAAGGACAAGGGAAGGGGCTAAGTAGATTGAATAATGAAGATCACAGACTGAAAACATTTAATGGAAACAACCCGCCAAAATGGCTAAGGGGATATGTCAGAAATTTGTTGCTATGTTTGAAAAGGATTGCAACCATTCAAAATTTCTACATGGCTAAAAAAAAAGTTAAAGATCATCTGAAATTAAAGCTACATCTCTCTTTTAAAAAAAAAGGACTCTGGTAACACTTCTGCATCAAACAACAATTACATTTCTACCAAGAAAAGTGTTTCCACTTTGTAACAGATATTTGAATTATTGGCGATAACATGTGAAATGTTGAACAGTCTTTTATTACTCAATAGTTTAATAGAATTTTAATATTTTTAACCAAACTTTTATCATCCACTACATCAAGTAAATAAGAAGCAAAATTTCACCCACTTTTACAAAGATCAAGAAATAGTTCTTCAATTCCCTTGTTCAGCTTGGCTGATGTATGAAAGTGTTTTGCTCCTACTGATTCAGCATACCTGTACAAAATAAGTCAGTTAAGGTCAAAATATTTACAATATTAAAGGGTGATTGTGTATGACCAGTGTAGAATTTATTGTGCACTTACACCTCTGCTTCTTCAACTGATACATGCCGATCCTTTTCGAGGTCTAATTTATTACCTGTTTAAAAATAAATCAGAAAGGAATAGTGGTATCATAGATGCATTACTTTCTAATTGGCTATAGTACAAAAATGCCCACTATTCTCCATAATCATGGCCAATGATTTTTAAATCAAGATCGAATTCTGTCTAATGCAGGGTTCTGGAATTTTTACTATTCCAGGATTCCAACAGTTTTTTTTTACTGAAAACCAAAAACCTTACTTATTCATCAAATGTCTGTAGTACAGTACCCATGCAAATTATACAAGTTCCACATTCTTACAAATGTAGGTTCTAGAAAAATAATTGAGACAATATAGGTGTTTAGGAACTTCAACAATCATAAATCTATTTGAAATTTCCAACAATTTTGGTTTGCGCTTAAAACTAGTTGCACGGGAATTCAAACTTTCATCACTGAAAACAATGATTAACAGATGCAATATGGCAGACAAGGTTATTTGTACCAATATCCCTTAATCAATATCACAAAAAACAGATTTTCTGGTCATTATCCCATTGCTGCATGTGGAAGCTTGCTGTGCGCAAGTTGGCTGCCATGTTTCCTACATTACAATGACCACACTTCAAAAGTACTTCACTGGCTGTAAAGCACTTTTGGACATCTGGTGGTTGTGAAAGGTGTTATATAAATACCAATCTTTTACAGCATTTAACTGAAACATAGATTTTAAGGGGCACGACAGGGTAAATGCTAGGAGGATGTTTCTACTGGTGGGGGGAGTCTAGATTAGATTAGATTAGAGATACAGCACTGAAACAGGCCCTTCGGCCCACCGAGTCTGTGCCGAACATCAACCACCCATTTTATACTAATCCTATATTCCCAACAAACATCCCCACCTGTCCCTATATTTCCCTCCCACCTACCTATACTAGTGACAATTTATAATGGCCAATTTACCTATCAACCTGCAAGTCTTTTGGCTTGTGGGAGGAAACCGGAGCTCCCGGAGAAAACCCACGCAGACACAGGGAGAACTTGCAAACTCCACACAGGCAGTACCCGGAATCGAACCCGGGTCCCTGGAGCTGTGAGGCTGCGGTGCTAACCACTGCGCCACTGTGCCGCTCTAGAACTAGGGGATGACAGTCTCAGAATTTGGGTCGGTCATTTAGGACTGAGATGAGAAATTATCACTCAAAGGATTGTGAACCTTTGGAATTCTTGACCCCAGAGAGCTGTGGATGCTCATTCATCAAGTATATTCAAGACAGAGATTGACAGATTTTTGGGTATTAAGAGATGGTGCAGGAAGGTGAAGTTGAGGTAGATCAGCCACGATCGTACTGAATGGCAGAGCAGCCAGGAAGGGCAGAATGGCCTAAACCAGCTCCTATTTCTTACGTTTCGTTCCCAGAGGAGACAACAGATGTTTACATTTGGCCCATCAAGTCTGTGCCATCTCTCGACAGGGGCAAGAGTAACAGGGTAGTTGTTATGGGGGACTTTAACTTTCCAAATATTGACTGGAAATACTATAGTTCGAGTACTTTAGATGGGTCAGTTTTTGTCCAGTGTGTGCAGGATGGTTTTCTGACACAGTATGTAGACAGGCCAACCAGGGGCGATGCCACATTGGATTTGGTACTGGGAAATGAACCCGGCCAGGTGTTAGATTTATATGTAGGTGAGCACTTTGGTGATAGAGATCACAATTCGGTTAGGTTTACCTTAGCGATGGGCAGGGACAGGTATATACCAGGGCAAAAATTATAGCTGGGGGAAAGGAAATTATGATGCGATTAGGCAAGATTTAGGATGCGTAGGATGGGGAAGGAAACTGCAGGGGATGGGAACAATCGAAATGTGGAGCTTATTCAAGGAGAAGCTACTGCGTGTCCTTGATAAGTATGTACCTGTGAGGCAGGGAGGAAGTTGTCGAGCGAGGGAGCCGTGGTTTACTAAAGAAGTTGAAGCGCTTGTCAAGAGGAAGAAGAAGGCTTATGTTAGGATGAGACGTGAAGGCTCAGTTAGGGCGCTTGAGAGCTACAAGCTAGCCAGGAAGGATCTAAAGGGAGAGCTAAGAAGAGCAAGGAGAGGACACGAGAAGTCATTGGCGGATAGGATCAGGGAAAACCCTAAGGCTTTCTATAGCTATATCAGGAATAAAAGAATGACTAGAGTTAGATTAGGGCCAATCAAGGATAGTAGTGGGAAGTTGTGTGTGGAATCAGAGGAGATAGGGGAAGTGTTAAATGAATATTTTGTGTCAGTATTTACAGTAGAGAAAGAAAATGTTGTCGAGGAGAATACTGAGATTCAGGCTACTAGGCTAGATGGGATTGAGGTTCACAAGGAGGAGGTGTTATCAATTTTGGAAAGTGTGAAAATAGATAAGTCCCCTGGGCCAGATGGGATTTATCCTAGGATTCTCTGGGAAGCTAGGGAGGAGATTGCAGAGCCTTTGTCCTTGATCTTTATGTCGTCATTGTCGACAGGAATAGTGCCGGAAGACTGGAGGATAGCAAATGTTGTCCCCTTGTTCAAGAAGGGGAGTAGAGACAGCCCTGGTAATTATAGACCTGTGAGCCTTACTTCGGTTGTGGGTAAAATGTTGGAAAAGGTTATAAGAGACAGGATTTATAATCATCTTGAAAAGAATATGTTCATTAGAGATAGTCAGCACGGTTTTGTGACGGGTAGGTCGTGCCTCACAAACCTTATTGAGTTTTTCGAGAAGGTGACCAAACAGGTGGATGAGGGTAAAGCAGTGGATGTGGTGTATATGGATTTCAGTAAGGCGTTTGATAAGGTTCCCCACGGTAGGCTATTGCAGAAAGTACGGAAGTATGGGGTTGAAGGTGATTTAGAGCTTTGGATCAGAAATTGGCTAGCTGAAAGAAGACAGAGGGTGGTGGTTGATGGCAAATGTTCATCCTGGAGTTTAGTTACTAGTGGTGTACCGCAAGGATCTGTTTTGGGGCCACTGCTGTTTGTCATTTTTATAAATGACCTGCAAGAGGGTGTAGAAGGGTGGGTTAGTAAATTTGCAGATGACACTAAGGTCGGTGGAGTTGTGGATAGTGCCGAAGGATGTTGTAGGGTACAGAGGGACATAGATAGGCTGCAGAGCTGGGCTGAGAGATGGCAAATGGAGTTTAATGCGGATAAGTGCAAGGTGATTCACTTTGGAAGGAGTAACAGGAATGCAGAGTACTGGACTAATGGGAAGATTCTTGGTAGTGTAGATGAACAGAGAGATCTTGGTGTCCAGATGCTTAAATCCCTGAAGGTTGCTACCCAGGTTAATAGGGCTGTTAAGAAGGCATATGGTGTGTTAGCTTTTATTAGTAGGGGGATCGAGTTTCGGAGCCACGAGGTCATGCTGCAGCTGTACAAAACTCTGGTGAGACCGCACCTGGAGTATTGTGTGCAGTTCTGGTCACCACATTATAGGAAGGATGTGGAAGCTATGGAAAGGGTGCAGAGGAGATTTACTAGGATGTTGCCTGGTATGGAGGGAAGGTCTTACGAGGAAAGGCTGAGGGACTTGAGGTTGTTTTTGGTGGAGAGAAGGAGGAGGAGAGGTGACTTAATAGAGACATATAAAGATAATCAGAGGGTTAGATAGGGTGGATAGTGAGCGTCTTCTTCCTCGGATGGTGATGGCAAACACGAGGGGACATAGCTTCAAGTTGAGGGGTGATAGATATAGGACAGATGTGAGAGGTAGTTTCTTTACTCAGAGAGTAGTAAGGGCGTGGAACGCCCTGCCTGCAACAGTAGTAGACTCACCAACTTTAAGGGCATTTAAGTGGTCATTGGATAGACATATGGATGAAAATGGAATAGTGTAGGTCAGATGGTTTCACAGGTCGGCGCAACATCGAGGGCCGAAGGGCCTGTACTGCGCTGTAATGTTCTAATTCTAATTCTAAAAGCTCAAAACTAATCCCACTGCCTTGCTCCCTACCCCAGAGCTCAATATTTTTCCTTAGGTGTACTATTGCTTCAACCATTACCTGTGGCAAGGCATTTGAAGTTCTAACAATCCTCTGTGTGAAGAGATTTCTGATAACCTCTCTCCTTACTCTTTTTGTGACAATTTTAAACAGATAACCCCTCATCACCTCCCAACCAGAGGAAATACTCTTTCCCTACTCATTGCATCAAAACTCAATTTTTAAAATATTAAATTTTCTCTTAGCAACATCTATTTAGTATTGTTGATCTCACCAAGATCAAATACACAAGAGGAGTAGGGGAAACTTCCTGTCCAATGCACTCTCCGTTACAGGAAAAACTATAAACTTGGGTTGCATGGCAGCATGTCCCTAGATTACTGCTCCGTGGCACACCCAGCAAGCTGTGCCAGTGCACTGGCCTGCTACTTTCATTTTAAATTGCGTAGAAATGCTAGACTCATTGGACTATGGCAGTTATTCCACAGTATCAGTTTCCAAATTGGATATGTTTACCGTATAATTTATAAACCAACTGGAAATGTAAATAATTATTTGATATTTGGGCTCAGGTTTGAGTGAACTCTACAAGAACACAAGTGGAACCACTGTAGTCCATTTACGGCTGTCTTTAAGGCACAGAATATTATTTTATTATGCTTAATGTCTGATACAATTACCTTAAATCATTCCATAGTATACTACAGTTTCAAACAAGTTTTAACTGAATTTGCTTGCACAAAACAGACTCACTGAGGACATATTGTTGGAGGACTGATCACAACCTTGTGATTTAGATGAAGTCTTAAATTGAACTTTGTTTCTGTACTTTTCAAAATCCAAATCCCATGATCATGTGAGAATTCCAGCATTTGAACATTATCAACGCATAAGACTAACTTTGAACTCATGACAGTTATCACTGTTTTAGAGTTCTAAATTAGAATAACTGTGACAAATTACTGGAAAAATAAGGCCAGAAATGTTTCACTTCAATAAAATAGAAAAATGAATTACTATAGCATTAAAAAGTAACCCACATCTCCAATCTAAAGTTAAAAAAAAAAACTGGATTCTAACCTTGCCATTCTTCAAACAAAGTGACTCCTGACAGCGCAGAGCGATTGCGGATGACATCCGTGCGTGAACATTTGCCAACTCACCAGTATCAATGTGCACGATGACGTCACCACACTGACCTCCTCTCCCCTCAATAGCTGCGGCTGCCGGCTCCATTCCCCCGAACAGTATCCCACTCCTTCTCGCCACCTCCGTTTCAATTTCCCACTCCATCCCGCCTCGCCACTGCCTTCCCTCAGCCACTCGCTTTCACTGCTTCCCCACTTGGCTGCTTGCTCCCCATCCCGCCACTACCTTCCTTCAGCCACCCACTCCCACCCTCGCCACCTCTTTCCTCACTGCTATCTTCCCTCAACCACTCGCCCTTGCCACTTCCTCCCACCCCACACAAGCCTTGTCGCTTCCCCCTCAGCCATTTGCTCCGGTCCTGGCCCTTCCCCACCCCCCCCCCCCCCCCATTTCAGCTTCTCGATCCTGGCCTTGTCGCTTCCCCCAATGGCCGCTCACTCCCCTCCACGCTACCCGAAGAAGCAGCGAGGAATCAGCCACCAAAGGGAAACGAGCAGCCAAGGGATGACAGGGTGACATGGGAGCTAGTGGCCAAGAACAGGGATGTGGTGAGGCCTGGAACGAATGGCCATGGTGGGCCCGGGGGGGGGGGGGGGGGGGGGGGGGGAGAGGGGAAAGAGAAGCGGGGAGTGAGCAGTCGAGGTGGGGAAGCAGGGAGGACGAGCGAGTCGCTGAGGGAAGGCAGCGGCAAGGTGGGGAGCGAGTGACCAAGTGGGACGAAACAGTGAGCAGACGGGCACGGGAGCGAGTGGCGAAGACAAGCCCGATGGCAGGAGAGACCAGGCTACTGTTGCGGTGGAGACAGCAAATTGCCACTGTGGGGATTTGGATTTAAGGCTACATTTGCTTTTTGTGACAAATTGAACAGTGCCATCTTTATTACTGGCAGCTGCCTGAGTTGTCGCAGCTCGTGACATTTCAGTGGATGAGGCTGCATTTGCGCACGCGCCAGTACTGCGCCATCTAGTGGCTGCGTTGTCAGCAAAAGCAGCCTTCTTCAAATTAGACTTACTTTTACATGCATAACAATGGAAATTGCAACTCAATATGTTAATCCTCGAGATTAACATTTTAAGTTAGAAAGTTGAAAAGAGCAGCTTCATTAGTTTAATCACCTTTTTCAAAAACAAGCAAAAGGAGTCGCAAAAGGCTGCGTTTGCTGACAATGCTACCACTAGGTGGCGCTGCAGTGGCACATGTACAAATGCAGCGTGTGCCACTAAAACGTCACAGTCTGCGACTTCAGGCAGCTGCCAGGACTAAAGATGGCGCTGCTCAAATAATCACATGAAGGCAACCTAACCTAAACAAACGGCAGCATACAATGGCCGGAGAGAGATCGATTGAGCGAGCGGGCAGGTGACTGGGGGGGGGGGGGGGGTGGGGAGCAGAGCGGAGCGGCCGCAGAGAGCAGCGAGGAGGGGAGCGGAGCGGCTGGAGAGAGCGGCGAGGAGGGGAGCGGAGCGGCCAGAAAGCGCATGCACAGAGGCCAACTAGGCGTGTTGCCCGAAGATGCACGTCAAGTGATGATGTCATCGGCGCCTGCGCTAACCAGTCCTGGCAAGTCAGAACGCAGCGCACGCACAGAGAGCAGGAGCCCGTCTGCGCATGTGCGCAGCCCAATGACCTCAGTGACCGGCTGCGTTGTCAGGAATCACTTTGGTCACAGAAAAATGACCCAACCATGATATCAAATTCCTTTTAACCTTTGAACTCCATTTCAGATTCATCACCATTATCCAACCAAGTTTCAGGCATATCAATAATAAAGAATAATAGTTTTCAGTTGAAAGAGGTGTTTTGTTCCACTTGATAGTATTTTGTGTGAAATACTAGTAGTGCTGGAAATGCTACATTGGCAAATATTTTCAATCTTGTGTGGCATGATATCAAAGTTGGTTCATTTTTCTGACTCCTTTGGGTGTTTTTTTTTGAAAAGATGATTAAACTAATGAAGATCGTCCTTTAAAAACTTTTACCTTTATGACTCATAAGCAATTTGAAACTTCTATCACGCTAGGTGTATGGTGTACAAGATTGCACTGTTGTGTGGATATATGTTTTTCTCAAACTTTTGATGTGTTAATAAAGTGAAAAAGGGATGTGATAGAGGGGAAAGATTTCTTCTGTTCAGTACTGTGGCAAGATCATAAACGCATGCATGAAAGTGTATTTTCAATTTCACTACAATAGCACACAAAGGAAATCTTCTGTAGTATTTTAAAATACAAGATGTTTTTCAAAGTTAACGCCTTAGAGCCATAGAGTTTTACAGCACAGAAACAGGCCCTTCGGCCCAATGCGCCTGTGGCATCCATCAAGCACCTGTCCAAAACTAATCCCACTTCCCGCACTTGGCCCGTAGCCTTATATGTTATGGCGTTTCAAGTGCTCATCTAAATACTTCTTAAATGTCGTGGCGGTTCCTGCCTCTAGCACCCCTTCAGGCAGTGTGTTCCAGATTCCAACCACCTTCTGGGTGAAAACGTTTTTCCTCAACTCCCCTCTATACCTTCTGCCCCTTACCTTAAATCTGTGCCCCCTAGTTATTGACCTCTCCACTAAGGGAAAAAGTTTCTTCCTATCTATCCTATCAATGCCCCTCATAATTTTGTATAGCTCAATCAGGTCCCCCCCTCAGCCGTCTCCGCTCCAAGGAAAACAACCCTAGCCTAGCCAGTCTCTCTACATAGCTGAAATGCTCCATCCCAGGCAACATCCTGGTGAATCTCCTCTGCATCCTCTCCATTACAATCACATCCTTCCTATAGTGTGGTGACCAAAAATGTACATAGTATTCCAGCAGCTGCCTAACTAGCGTTTTATCATAACCTCCCTGCTCTTACATTCTATGCCTCGATTAATAAAGGCAAGTATCCCATATGCCTACCTAACCACCTTATCTACCTGTGCTGCTGCCTTCAGTGATCTATGGACAAGCACCCCAAGGTCCCTCTGACCCTCTGTATTCCCTAGGGTCCTACCATCCGTTGTATATTCTCTTGCCTTATTAGTCCTCCCAAAGTGCATCACCTCACACTTCTCAGGATTAAACTCCATTTGCCACAGCTCCGCCCATTTTACCAGCCCATCTATATCGTCCTTCAATCTAAGACATTCCTCCTCACTATTTACACCACCAATTTTCGTGTCGTCTGCGAACTTACTGATCATACCTCCTATATTCACGTCTAAATCATTAATGTACACTACAAACAGTAAGGGTCCCAGCACCAATTCCTGCTGTATCCCACTGGTCACAAGCGTCGATTCACAAAAACAACCCTCTACCATCACCCTCTGCCTCCTGCCACAAAGTCAATTTTGAATCCAATTTGCCAAATTACCCTGGATCCCGTGGGTTCTTACTTTCTTAACCAATCTCCCATGTGGGACCTTATTAAAAGCCTTACTAAAGTCCATGTAGATGACATCAACTGCTTTACCCTCATCTACACATCTAGTCACCTCCTTGAAAAATTCAATCAAATTTGTTAGACATGATCACCCCCTAACAAAGGCATGCTGACTATCCTTGATCAATCCCTGCCTCTCCAAGTGGAGATTAATCCTGTCTCTCAGAATTTTTTCCAATAATTTCCCTACCACTGACGTTAGACACACAGGCCTATAATTACCTGGTTTACCCGTTACCCTTCTTGAATAATGGTACCACATTCGCTGTCCTCCAGTCCTCTGGCACCTCTCCTGTGGCCAGAGGGAATCTAAAAATTTGTGTCAGAGCCCCCGCTATCTCCTCCCTTGCCTCACATAGCAGCCTGGGATACATCTCATCTGGGCCTGGGATTTATCCACCTTTAAGCCTGCTAATACAGCTAATACTTCCTCCTTTTCAATGCTAATTTGATCAAGTATATCACAATCCCCTTCCCTGATCACTACACCTACATCATCCCTCTCCATAGTGAACACAGATGAAAAGTAATCGTTCAAAACCTCATCCAAGTCCTCCGGCTCCACACACACAATGCCTCTTAGATCCCTAATGGGCCCCACTTTTTCCCTGGTTATCCTCTTGCCCATAACGTACTTATAGAACGCCTTGGGATTTTCCTTCATCTTGTCTGCCAGTTTTTGTTTTCATGCCCCCTCTTTGCTCTCATTTTTTTTTTATTCATTCATGGGATGTGGGCGTCGCAGGCTAGGCCAGCATTTATTGCCCATCCCTAATTGCCCTTGAACTGAGTGGCTTTCTAGGCCATTTCGAGGGCATGTAAGAGCCAACCACATTGCTGTGGATCTGGAGTCACATGTCGGCCAGACCAGGTAAGGACAGCAGATTTCCTTCCCTAAAGGACATTAGTGAACCAGATGGGTTTTTACAACAATCGACAATGGTTTCATAGCCATCATTAGACTAGCTTTAAATTCCAGATTTATTAATTGAATTCAAATTCCACCTTCTGCTGTGGTGGGATTTGAACCCATGTCCCCAGAGCAATACCAGGGTTTCTGGGTTACTAGTCCAGTGACAATACCTGTATGCCACCACCTCCCCTACTTTAGGTACTTCCCTACACTTTCTATACTCCTCTCGGGCCTCCTCTGTTTTCAGCACTCAATCTGCCATACGCCTTTTTTTTTCCCTTACCCAATCCTCTAAATCCCTCAACATCCAGGGTTCCCTGGACTTATTGGTCCTACTCTTCACCTTTACGGGAACATGCTGGACCTGAACCCTCGCAATTTCATTTCTAAATGACTCCCACTGGTCTGATGTAGACTTTCCTATAAGAAGCTGCTCCCAGTTCACTTTGGCCAGATCCTGTTTTATCATATTGAAATCTGCCTTCCCCCAATTCAGTACTTTTATTTCCGATCACTCTATGTCCTTTTCCATAACTACCTTAAATCTTACAGCGTTATGGTCACTATCCCCGAAATGCTCCCCCACTGCCACTTCTACCACTTGTCCGGCTTCATTCACTAGGATTAAGTCCATTACTGCTCCTCCTCTTGTAGGATTCTCTACGTACTGGCTCAGAAAGCTCTGCTGAATGCACTTGAAGAATTCCGCCCCCTTTAAGCTTTTTGCACTAATACAATCCCCTCTAATATTGGGGAAGTTGAAATCCCCTACTATTATTACTCTATTATTTTTGCACCTCTCTGAGATTTTCCTACATATCTGCTCCTCTATCACTGCCTGACTGAAGGCCTGTAGTACACTCTCAGCCAAGTAATAGCCCCCTTTTTGTTTTTAAATTCTACCCACATGGCCTCATTAGAGGTACCTTCTAAGATATCATCCCTCCTTAATGCAGTAATTGACTCTTTAATCAACAGCACAATGCCACCTCCTCTTTTACCCCCTCCCCCATCATGTCTGAAGATTCTATATCCTGGGATATTAAGCTGCCCGTCCTGCCATTCCCTCAACCATGTCTCAGTGATAGCAATAATATCATATTCCCATGTGTTAATCAACGCCCTCAATTCATCTGCTTTACTAGCAAGGCTCTTTGCATTAAAATAGATTCAATCCAGCCTTGCATTATTTGCTTGAGCCTTAACTCGTCTACATTTACTCTGCCCTCCAGACTGACTTAACTTCTCATTTATATTTGATTGTACAACACCCCCTACTGTGCTTCCACTCTGTATCCTATCCCCCTGCCAAATTAGTTTAAACCCGCCCCCCCAACAGCACTAGCAAACCTCCCAGCAAGGATGCTGTCCTAATCCGGTTCAGGTGCAACCTGTCCATCTTATACAGATCCCACCTTCGCCAGAAACAGGCCCAGTGATCCAGGAAACTAAAGCCCTCCCTCCTGCACCATCTCCTCAACCATGCATTCATCTGCTCTAACCTCCTAATCATATACTCACTAGCTCATGGCACCGGAAGAAACCCAGAGATTACAACCTTGAGGTCCTACTTTTTAATCTGCTACCTAGCTCCCTAAATTCTTTTTGCAGGACCTCATCCCTCTTTCTACCTATGTCATTGGTATCAACATGGACCAGGACCTCTGGCTGTGCACCCTCAACCTCCAGAATACTTTGTAGCCGCTCAGTGATATCCAAGACCCTTGCACCAGGGAGGCAACATACCATCCTGGAATCACGTCTGCGACCACAGAAACGCCTATCTGTTTCTCTAACCACAGAATCACCTACCACTATTGCCCTCATGACCCTTGTTCTCCATCCCAGCACAGCTGAGTCAGTCAGTCATGCCATTCCGGTCATGACTCTCGGTGCATTCTCCAGAAGAACCCTCTCTCTCATCGGTACTCAGAACTGAATATCGGTTGGAAAATGGGATGTCCTCTGGGGACTCCTGCACTATCTGCCCTGACTTCTTTGTCCGTCGGGCAGCCACCCAGTCTCTCCCTGACTGTGCTCGCCTAGACACCGGCTTGACTGTCTCCTGAAACGTGCCATCACGTAGTCCTCCACCTCGCAGATGCGCCACAGTGACTCCAGCTGTCGCTCGAGCTCCGAAACCCGAAGCTCAAGCTTCTGCAACCGGAGACACTTTGTGCAGACATGTTCACCAAGGTCACATGGCATGTCCACGACTTCCCACATTCAGGAAAACATATCTCTTTAAAATAAAACTGATAGAATTTTTTAGAACCCTTTTCTTAGCTTAAATACCCCAGGATAATCTCATCCTCATTTATTCCTAAAAAACAAAGCATATAGCTCAATGATCAGCCTTCTAATTAGTGTCAGCAACTTCACATCATTTCCAAGTTTGGAAAATGAGATATATCATTTTTGGGGGCATCTAGTGATCTCATTACTCCATTAACAGTATGACCAGTATGGTTTTAAAAAGTGAAACATTTTCAAGTTAAAAATACACAAAATAGACTAGCTGGTCATTTAAATATTTTAATGAAACCATGTGCCTTCATTTTAACAGCAATTCTATTTATTTTTAATCACAGGTGGCTGGGTTTCCCCAGACCTCAGGAAGCTCGGCCAGGGAAAGGAGATGATAAGGGCTGAATCCATAAGCTAAGTGCCTTTACAGCACTGTTTCCTCCAGGCCCTACAAGATACCCAGTAAACCCCCACATTTCCACCCCCTCCCTCCAACCCCAGGGATTTTTCACCCCCTGCCCCTTCAGCAATCTTTCTCTCCCTATACACCTCCCCACCCCACCCCGCCCCCATCAAGTGATCACTCCCACACACACCCCCACCCCACAAGACCAATCAGCTCTCAAAGCAGCTCAGCTGCAGCCCTCTGATGCAGGTTTTCCCACCCAACAGACTGCCAGCCTGTGGATAGGAAACCTGTAGGAAAAGATTCCGAGACCCGGGAAACTCATACTTCAAGGTTTCCCGACCTTGAACAGTGTACACCATCCACCACTGCATGGAGCATGCCTCCAAGCTAAAATCCCGGCTATTATTTCAGAGTGGTATCAAACTCTGCAACAACATTATTCAGCCCAACAACAAATTATCTAGAAACAATAAATGTAATTTATTTGCTGACAAAGAAAATGGACACTTACCTACTATACATAAAGAAATATCATTTCCTAACATTTTCCGTAATTCTTTCACCCAATTTTTCACCTAAGAACAGAGCATCATATTTTGTAAATATAAGTATACAGTTTTGGTATTCATTCACGCTTTCAGCATGCATTTTTAAAAAAAGACATGTTCATCCAAGTGCCAGCCATGGCACTCACTCCTCCAAATCAGAAGGTTGTGGGTTCAAGTCCCACTCCAGAACTTGAGCGCAAAAATCCAGGCTGAAACTCAGTGCAGTACTAAGCGAGTGCTGCACCGTTAAAGGGGTCGTCTTTTGGATGAGGCATTAAACCGAAGCCCCAACTGCACTCTTCGGTGGACACAAAAGATCCCACGGCACTATTTTGAAGAAGAGCAGGGGGATTATCCCCAGTGTCCTGGTCAATAGTTATCCCTCAATCAATGTCACAAAAAAAATTTCTCTCATTATCATTTTGCTGTTTGTGGATGCTTGCTCTGCAAATTGGCTGACAAGTTTCTTACATTACAACAGTGACTACACTTCAAAAGAAAAGCACTTTGGGACATCCGGTGGTTGTGAAAGGCACTATATAAATGCAGGGCCGGTTTTCTTTTCCATGCTTTCTTACAGAAAATTATAGGTAGTTTCAGGACAATCTTAGTATGATTAAGAGACTTTCAGTTTTGAAGTTTGTAGTTCCCTTTGCTGAGCTTTTAATTAGTATGCAAAGCAATCACCCCATCAAGTCTATCACAAAAACCTTTGCAGATCCTGGCAAGGGGATGGGGAGCGGCTGGGGAAAGAGAACTTAACAATTCCAGATCTTCAAAATGCGATATAGAAAAATTCAGTCAAACAATTTCTGTATATTTTGTGTCTACTTTCAGAATGAATACAACCATGGGAAAAAGGTTACGAAAACCGTTCCAAGCTCCAGCGATTAAAGATTAGCAGATTCACTGTAGCTTTTAAAATCAAACCTATTTCGCATAGCTTCTGTAATAGCATTTACCCAGCTATTTGTTCCATTTTATTGGTAATTTGGTTATGCCACATGTTGTTCAAACAATTGTTTCTATAGACATAGTTGTGACCACTTAACAGACACTATGGGCTGGATTTTACCAGCCCCCTGACATCGGGATCGTGGCAGGGGGCCCTGGAAAATACCTCCAGGAGAGGCCCGCCACAGGCCTCGACACCGAGAAGGCCCCGCTCCATTTTACCAGTGGTCGCAAGGCCTTGTGGTGGCCCCCCCGCCACATGACGGAGACGTAATTTAAATAATAAAATAATTGTTAATTAATGATTAATGTCTTACCTTGTTGAGACAGCCATCCCATGCTGATATTCTGACTGGTTGCCAGAGCTTCCGCACCTTTGTTCGGAAATCTGAGATGGAACACTGGTTGGCAGGGGTGGCGGGGGGGAGAGAAAGAGGAGTGAAGTTCTCAGGGCGGTTGGTGGGGTGGGGGTGGGGGTGAAGTGCGGGGAGTGGGAAAAACTGCTATTGCTTGCGGGGATGATGGGAAGGGGTTGAGGGTCAAAGTCAGAAAAGTTCAGTCGGGGCGGGAGGGGGGTTGGTGGAGTTGGAGATCTGAGAAAAAGTATTTTTTGAGGCGCGAGGGCAATTTACACACGGATTACTCACGGGGGGAGGGGGGGGGGGAGAAAGAGGATTCAAGGTGCAATTAAAAGTTTAATTTTATTTTTTGGACAGTGGGACCTTTAAAAAGTTAAATCTCATTGAAGCCCTTTAAAAATGGCGTCGGCACCTGCATGGTGGCGCGGACGCATTGCTGGGATGAAGCACCCGCCCCCTCTACGTCATCGGGGGCGGGCGGTCTGGCCCCTCCATGTAAACGTACAGTCGTGCAAAGTATCATGGTGGCTCCACGGCGCACATCTCGCGCTTGCGCCACACTTTTTTTTTTGAAGCTCACAGGAAAAACTCAGCCCTATATAAATCAGCGAGTCGTGACACATCAGCCATCTTTTGGTAGCAAATATGAAGGGATGCCAAAGAATTGTGCAAGCAAAGTGTTATATGGGCCAAATGTTTGGGGCTGGCGTCATTGTTTTTCACTCTGTCTGCCAAGACATGAACTGATTTGTGTACTTCAAGTCCAAACTAACAAGGACTGCAGAATTTCATAAAACTTAATAAATACAAAGGAAAACATTACATTTCTCTTTCACAATACTCTTGATTTGGTGATAATTATATTTGTAACATTATGGAAAATTGAGGACATGTAGCTTAAAGATCAAATGTATCTTTGTGTATGAATTCTTCAAATTCTCACCTTCTGAAACGAGTCTTCATCTGTGATATCGTACACTAATATGGCTCCATTGGAATCTCTGTAATAAATCGGACCCAAAGCATGGAACCTCTCTTGACCTGCTGTATCCTGGTTTAGAACATAGGTTTGTTCTCAATCAGTTTTAGTTCCAAATCAGTATAACTTGCAACAATTTCTATTTATATGACGTCATTAACATAAAAAGTTCCAATGCTTCACAGAACGGCAAATAAAATGCATGCTGAGTTAAGAAGTCAGGAGTAGTAACAGCAGGCTAGGTCAAAGTAGTGAGTTTTGAGGAAGCTTACAGGTGGAGAGAGATGCAGAGGCACAGAATTCCAATTAGTAGGACAAAGACAACTGAAGGCACTGCCACCAATGATGGGCTGATGATAGCAGGATGGGTGGAACCTGAAATATTTTGGGAGTATGGGAGCCAGTGTAGCTCAGTACAAGAAAGGGCAATTAGAGCAGAATTTTAGACTGGTTGGACTTTATGGATGGTGGAAGATGGGAGGTCAGCAGGGAAAACATTATAGTTGTTAAGGCCGGAGATGACAACGACATGTATAAGCATTTGAGCTGAGGTAGAGGAAAGGCACGCAATGTTGTTGAAATTTACAGTTCCAAATTACCAAGATTCTAGACTGTCTGGTCAACTAGAGAGTAGCCTGGGTGAGGTGAGGGCAGACTCACTAGAAAAGGAAAGCTAAAGATGATGGCTTTCGTCTTCGTGACGTTGAGTTGGCAGAAGCGGAGACACACTAGGCCTCAATCGCGTAGTGGCAGCCATAGGGGTTCGAGAGAAGCGATGGAGTGCAGCAGCTGCGCAGCATCAGCTTATGTGTTAAAGCTGCTCTGGTGCTTACAGATAATATTGCCAAGGGACAGCCTATACATAAGGAAGAGGATGCTGAAGACAGATCCCTTGGGGACCCTGAACGTGATCCTTGGAAAAAGAGACAGAAGACATTGCTGGAGATATACTGGCTGTGCGCCAATAAGTAGGAATGGAAGCATATTAAGGACTCAATTAGATCTATATTCTAGAAATAAATATGAACTAATTCCTTTCAAATAACTTGCAACAAAAAGGGAAAACGTGGTATGGCAATCACAACTAAAACAAAACCATCAGATGCTGACATCAAAAAAAAGTTTTAGATGAAGGCAGTGGAAATTAACTTACACAACGTTCAACTCTTAGAAAATATAAATTTACTTAAATAAATGTTTCTTTCCTTTCATTTGTGCTATAACTGTAGCATCACTAGAGAAGCACTTCTGCAGTTATAGTATAAATTCAATATGAATCTTGAGCAAAAACCCAATATGACACCACAGTGAGGTGCAGTGAGATTTCCTAGAGGAGGATGTCTCACTCCTCTTAACTGGGATTAATTCATTGATCGCACCTATTATACATTATACAATCTTAGCATTGGTACAAAGCAGAAATTATTTCACACCAACACTAAATCTGTAGTGTCAATGTACCTTATTTGACTTGGTCACAAACAATTTCTAACAAATTTCAGTACTTACCCAAATTGCAATATTTACTCTTCTGCCTCCAATATTCAGTTTTTTGGTTAAGAATGATGCCTAAAAATGAACAAAGACAGCTCGTGAAACTATAAATTGAAGATCTTTGCACCACAAATTATTACACAAAGGGAGCCAAAAAACAAAACTGAAAGAACAAACAACAGAACAATGTTTAACTAAAACAAAGTGGGGCACATTTGATGTTCCAGGATGTGCAATCTTTAACAATGAACTGAGCTGAATTGAAAGCTTCCGAATTTACTGACAGCAAAACAGCTCAGAAAAAGATGTTGACAGGCTCTTTTCAAGGATGTCCCCAAGAATCAACCAAAGAGCATCACTCATAAAATGCAAGTTAGAACGCCAACCGCAGAACTGTTTGGTCAAGTACAGAGTGCAGCAGCTGTCTAGTCCCAAAGAGTTAGCAACTGCTAAATTTGCTATACGTGGACTGTAGCATTGGATTTAGCATCTTCTGGTCATGGCCAATAGGTACTACAATCTGGCTAATTCTAATATTGTGATCCTGTAAACTAAGTTCTGGTCTCTGACCTACAGTATATGATGTGCAACAGACAGATCAGTTATATTATTAGCTGTGCTTGTTGATCTACATTGGCTCTTGATCCAGCAGAGCCTCAACTTTAAAATTCTCATTCTTGTTTTCAAATCCCTCCGTGGCCTCACCCTTCCAACTTCAACCAGCCTATCAATCTTCAGAGATTTCTGCATTCCTTCAATTCTGACCTTTTGCGCATTCCTGATTTTCATCGCTCCACCACTGATGGCCTTGCCTTCAGTTGTCTAGGCCCCAAACTCTGGAATTCCCTCCCTAAACTTTCTGCTTCTCACTCCCCTCCTCTAAGACACTTCTTAAAACCTACATCTTTGACCAAACTTTTGGTCACCTGTCCTAATATTCCTTATGCGGCTCAGTATTAAGTCTGTTCAGTGTTCCTATAAAGCACCTTGGGATGTTTTACTATGTCAAAAACACGATATAAACACAAGTTCTAATTGTTATTTCAGATTTCCAGCATCTGCAGTATTTTGCTTTTATTTTAGTTGTTGATTGTACCCTGGCTCATGAAAACTGAGCTATATGCATGCAACCTGGAGGTGGCCTCAAACCTTTGGTTTCAGAGCACTTTGGGAGTGGGTTGCTGATATAACTTTGGACTTAAGTCATTACATATTCAAAACTCCTTTGCATCAGTGTGAAAATGGTATAATGGCAATTAAACTAAACTTCAATTTCTCTAATTGCAAGAAAACATGAATTGACAACCATTAGCTTAGTTTCACTAAACGTGCAAATTTCAAATCAGTGTGATGAGATCAACCAATAAGTGCAGGAACTTCTGTACATTTATTTCTTCTGCACAAAACTATTAAATACATCAATTTAAATTCAGGGTTTTAATCTTTAACTGCATAAATGACAAAGGCATTGGCCAAAGTAGATTATAATTCATTACCAATAGAAAACAGGATTTTTTATTTTTGGTATCAAATTTGAATGCACAGAAGAGATTGCTCTAACAGTTTGTGTCTTCCAATATAAAATATAGCAAAGTTAACAGCAACATTCAAAGTATCTAAAATTAAGATTTATGCTAATAGATTCAAGAATACTACAGAAATTATGTAGTTACCAACTTTGGCCTTTCATTTTGCATGCCACTAGCTGTCTTTCCAGACCGCATTAATTCTGAAACAACCATTTTCAGAGTTAAATTTGTTGCTTAATGACGGTGTGAACAGTGAACAGACTATTTATTTAAAACAATAATCATTATTTCAGAAATACAGCCGTATCATTTGTACAGCACAGTATTTTCACTTTATTCCTTGAATACTCAAACATTTTAAGTCCTTTGAAGTTGCAACTGTAACGTACAAGAAAAACTGAATGATTACAAAATCCCCTGACCAAATCCTACCGTCATGTGAAATATTACTTCATTACCAAAAATGATGCAAGGAAACCTGCGTAACTTCTCAGAGCTTAGTGCCACCATACTAATTTCATTTTTTTAGTGAAATTAACAGCAACTCTTCACCCACCCCCCCACGCCCCCAAAAAAGAATTAGATGTGGAATTTCTGGTTTGAATGATTCTCTTAATGTAATACACCTTTAAAAGATTGTCTTGTACACAAAAAGTTACAATGATCCACAAACTCCAAGACAATTGGGATATTCTGAGATTGAGAACAGCTCTGAAGCAAAACTTGGCAACCTTCAATGACCGAAATTACTAATTATATAGTGTGCCCCAGATTTTAGTGTGATAACAGATCATTTGAGATGTGCGTTGTTGTTGAAAGAACTATAAAGGGCCCCTTTCTTACAGCGTAACCACGAGGGACTAAAATGTTTCTCTCCTTCCAGCTCCCCAAAATCACTGATCATTTTCAACGACCGTTCTCCTGCAAAAATACACTGGCAAAGGGAAGACAAATATCTAAGTCTCTAAAGGCACACAATTTACAGCCAAATCGGTCGGCATTAAAATATATTTGTGTAATAGGAAATGAAAGATGATTTTCACAAGTCGACATTTGGCAGCAGGCCTTCTCTTTACCAGGAGGATTAATCGTCAGTTCCCCTTTAACAAGGAAATGATCCAAATCGGGGGGAGGGGGGTGATGGAAACTAAGTAGAGGAAAAATACTATATGACGAACCTGGAGCGTGGTGATATGCTTATCGTTGAATTTGTTCTCACAGTATCTCAGCACCAGAGATGTCTTTCCCACACAGCCTTCCCCAAGCAGAACAACTTTAAACGAATAGGTTTTACCGCCTCCAGCGCCGGCACTCGCCATTATCAGCAGAGAAATTCAGCCCAGCAAACCTCAGACACAATCGCATGAGACCGCGGGAAGCGACGGCAGAGAGCTGATGAAGTGGGAAATAAGTCAGCCAGCTACAGTAAACAAGCCGCCCTCTTGTCTAATGGCGTCTCCTTCCTCCTGCGTCACCCCTCCAGGGAACAGCGTCTGATTGACAGATCAGGGGCGGGGCCACAGCTGCAGATGTGCAGCAACAAGGAAGCTTGCAGTTCAGTTGCACATTGGTAATAAGATACTGCCCCCACTACCCAAAATATAATTGTTGCTTTAGTATACACCACTGGACATGGCAAAGGTTTCACATGTGAGCTGTGATTTCCAACCTCGGAGATAAATGATATGCCCAAAGTTGGCAAATAATTGATACCAACTAAACTCTGCTGCCCGTATCCTAACTCGCATCAAGTCCCATGCACCCATCGCACTCGTGCTTGCTGACATACAATGGCTTCTGTCCCAGCAATGCCTCAGTTTTAAAATTCACTTTTATTTTCAGATTCTTCCATTGTTTCTCAATCCCCGGCCCCACCCTCTATCTCCATAATCTCCTCCGGCCCTATAACCCTCCAAGCTATCTGAGCTTCTTAAATTCTGGTTTCCTGCACATCCTTGATTTTAATCACACCCCCATTGGTGGCCGCGCCTTCAGTTGCCTAGAGCCTAAACTGTCGAATTTCCTCCCTAAGCTGCTCCGTATCTCTCTTCTCCTTTAAGATGCTGTTTAAAACTTAACTCTGACCAAGCTTTTGGTCTGTCCTGTGACTTGGTGTCAAATTTTGTTTGATAACATTCCTGTGAAGCAGTTTGCGACATTTTATTATGTTAAAGGTGCTATATTCTTTGGCCTCCTTGTCTCGAGAGACAATGGGTAAGCGCCTAGAGGTGGTCAGTGGTTTGTGAAGCAGCGCCTGGAGTGGCTATAAAACCAATTCTAGAGTGACAGACTCTTCCACAGGCGCTGCAGGTAAAATTGGTTGTCGGGGCTGTTACACAGTTGGCTCTCTCCTTGCACTTGTCTTTTTCCTGCCAACTGCTAAGTCTCTTCGACTCGCCACTCTTTAGCCCCGCCTCTATGGCTGTCCAACAGCTATGGCAATCACTGGCAACTGACTCCCACAACTTGTGGTCAATGTCACAGGACGTCATTTCGCGTTTGCAGACGTCTTTAAAGCGAAGACATGGACGGCCGGTGGGTCCGATACCAGTGATGAGCTCACTGTGCAATGCGTCCTCGGGGATCCTGCCATCTTCCATGCGGCTCACATGGCCAAGCCAAGGTGCTATATATATACACACATACACAAATTGTTGTAATGTTATGTGCCTCTGTGTCAAATTTTGATTGATAATGTTCCTGTGAAGCACCTTGGGATGTTTTATGAAGTTAAAGGCGCTATATATCAAAGGAAGTTGTTGTTGTTATTGATTTAGGATCATTGAATTTTTTTGGGGTTTAAGATAGAATTCCAGGATTTTTTTTAGCAATGTTTTAGGTTGTCACCATCTGCATTTCCATTCATTTTGTTAACTAAAAACGTCAAATTCCATTTTTATGATACAGCTTTCCTAGATTATTCAGAACGTTTGCTGAGCAAATTCCAAAATTCTTCCTGTTTTTTGTGAAAATGCTAAGAAAAACTCTCCTTGTGCTTATAAAGCTCTTACAAATGACATATGATCACTTCTAAAAAATATGAATAATCTTTTAGTGCATGAATTAAGAATGACACGCAGTTTTTGGGACACTCTTGAAACTGTTCACACTGCAAAATTGTTTTGAAATTAAGTACAAGAAACTTATCTAATCCCATTCCTCTCAGCTGAAAATTAGGTCTTGCAATATTACTTGCCCCCTTGGTATTTGAACTATTGTAAGATTCACAGGACTACAAGAATTATCCAAAGAAAATAAGGGTTTTATAATAATATATATATATATGTGTGTGTATTACTGCACAAGCACACCTACACATGTCTCACTCTGTTGGGTTCCACCCACAACTAACTGGTCATGTGTGACTCAATATCACTTCCTTTGCTGGCCTTCACTTACACCTCGTAAGATGGTCTGCATTTAAGGTCGCCCCATAACATCCCCCTTTTTCCAAAGATAATGTACAATTGTTATTGCCAGGTGAGGAGGGGTCACAAGGCTTCCCTCTTGTCCTTCCTCTTATTTGACTGCAACAGGGTTTATTCCTTTTAAACAGTGGAGTGCTTACTACTTCAGTGAGTGTTTTATCTTTTTCCTTCATTGTGATCATAAAAGAACCAATTGGACAGGTTTTCTTAAGTTTAAACACGAAAGAGGTGAGTTTAGTATACTTAAGAATCTAAACCCAATGTAAATAAAAATAATAAAATTACGCTACACATTCACACGAGAATCACACACACACAAATAGATTACAGAGTGATGAGGAGTAGATTTGTGGTTGGAGTAGAGTCCAGAACAAATAAAAATCAATACAGTCTGTAGGGTTGGATGATTCTGTTGTCTTCCGGCTGAAGTTGTGTTCCTAAAGCCTTTGGTTGGTAGAAGTGCACTTTGTGGCTGGCCTACCTGGCTCAGGGTCTTGGCTTCCTTCTCGGTGTCTTTGATTTGGATCTAGCAACCGGCAACTAGGCTTCGCACATCCCACCAGGCCTTCTGGAGAGAGAGACAGAGACTGACAGACAGCCCTTCTGGCTTCGGCACAGTTTGAGTCTGGCTTGTCTGCATTTTCCAAGGGAAACTCCCAGATTTCACAGAGATGGACAGACAGTCACATGACTGTCTCAGTGTATTCTCTGGTACTTCTAATGAGATTCAAAATTAGGAATTTCAGTCTCTCAGGCCTCAGGATGTCAATGTTTACACCTGGAGGGGTTCGCCCTTTCAATGTTAACGTCTCAGGATGGCTTTGAATGTCTTGCTGATGAAAGCAATCTCCAGTAGTTCAATTAATAGAGCAAGCCATTGTTTTGGGTACAGGCTCATCAGACATGTGTCCCCACTTTGATGCCTTGGAATGTGCAAGGTGTCCAAATGCAAATGGTGGTGGCTTTTTTTTGGCTGTGGCCAAGTCTTTGTAAAAGTCCTTTTTTTAAGTCTATTTCAAATTTCCAACCGATGACTTAAAAATCTCCATTTGCCATAGCATGTTTTCTTGACACAATATACAATGATGTCATGGTTTGGACTAACTATACATGATTAAAACAAAACGTTATTTATAAGTGAGTAAGTTGAACACTCTCTAAAATATAGAGGAGGTTTGGTTATTCGACCCTATCTTATTATAGTAAACCTGTTCCCAGAGCTGAGCTCATCTTGACGACTCGTCTGAGACTTTGGTGACTCAGTACTCTGGTTGGCATGTTCTTCCTCAGTGCTCCTAGCCTCTGTATATTCAAATAAAAGCAAAATACTGCGGATGCTGGAAATCTGAAATCATCTGTACATTCATCTTTAGACTTTGTCTTTGAACGTGTCCGCAATGCCACACGGTTGCCCCATACGGTGCTGTTGTACAGCTCTCTGAGTTGACTTTGGTTCCGTCTGAGAATCGCACCATTGGGTGACTGGATCTCATATGATCTGGGCTGGTCACATATCCTAGCAACCTCTGCAGGATACCAAGTTCCCGATGTATGATTAAGAACTCTGACCTTCTGACCTTCTGACAATTGAGCTATTTCTGATCCTGCTTGCACGTCATATGACGCCTTCATCTTCTCTTGTTTAGACTGAAGTATATCCTTTACTGTGGAAAACTTCGAGAGATGATAACCGGCAACATCATCAATCACCGGCAATCCCCCTGGCCTCTGGGTACTTGCTGCAACAAATTGAAGCACAAGAAGAGAGTCCTGGTCATATCGCTTCTTCATGTCAAGACTCCCAGCCTTTGTGTTGCCTTTATGCTTGACCTGGGTATTTCCTGCCATCTTCGGTGCGTTACTGAATTCATGTATTGTGACAACTTGTATATTTCAGCATACTGGAAGTCCTGTGACAGCTGGTCCAGTTATGTCTACAATACAAAACATTTGTGAAACCCATTTGGAGCTCTCATAACTGCACTGCAAGGTTATCGTTCCAATGCATTTGTTTGGAGAACCATTCTAGTCAGTCAGCCTAGCTGTGCTAGGTTGCATCATAGATTCCCATTTCTTTAGATAAATGTCCTTCAGTATATGGATGGACAGAATATTTGCACCTGCTTCAGTGTGATCTTATGCTTGCCACTAAAGGCCTGCTCGGGTCCGTAAAAAAAAAACCCAACCCGCACCTGACAGAACCACATCGACCCGAGCCCGACCCGGCCTGAGTCCTTCCATTTTCTCCCGCGCCTGACCCAGCCCGGCCCCGACCCGACCATAGTGCACTCACTGTACTTACCACTTTTGGATGGATGGATGGAATGGAAGGAAGCTGCACTGCTGCAGCATAAGCGTGATGATGTCACAGAGATGCTCACTCGCTCACTGAGCGGACTCAGAGTCTGTGGAGTACTGTGGAGTACTATGTTTGTCTGACCCAGACCCAACCAGACCCGGACCTGGCCCAATCCAAGTCCGAAAGCCGGACCCGGAAGAGCGACCCGAGCCGACCCAAACCTGACACATATCATCGGGTCCCGTCGGATTTGGGTCGGGTAGTAGGCCTTTACTTGCCACTCTTCTGTGGAAATCTTGATCATAGCGAATGCCTCAGACTGCGTGTTAGCCAGCGACACTCACATCCCACGAACGAATAAAAACAAATCATTGACACACTGATCCAAATTAACTATGTGAAATGCTTGCTCGCTGTTCACACGAGTGCACTCTTCATCCATGTACTCCTGGCAATCTGTTTCTCTGCTAACCTGATATACCTGCTTGGGTTTTTGTTGTGTTTGTCATCCTGTCTTGTGGACATTCTCTCTGCATGTGATCTGTCACCATTCCTGTGTGCAGTATCTGAGCTCGGGCTTCTGTGCTGCCTTGCCGAACAACCTCGCATGCCACAAGCTTTGCAGTGGTCCTGGTACGCTGGACAACTGCGAATTGGGTGAGTCAAGCCATACCAATTGTTGTAGCCGTCCAGCCATGATGGTTTCAAATTTTCTTCCATCATTGAGTAGTGCATCTATGGTGTGCCCTTTCTTATTTTCTAGGTCTATTTGAAAGGCCTTTAGTGGGGTAGATGCGATTACTAGCTCTATAACCTGTTTCAACAATTTGATATCTGCGAAGTTGCGTTCTTGAGCTTTGTCTCGGCACCTTGCAACAAACTGGTCAATGGACTCATCTTGCCTTTGCCAGTAGATCATAAGCTCAAGCCTATGTACTCGGAAATTTACCTTCATCTTCAGTTGCTGCTCCAGGAATGTCCATAGCTTGATCCTCAGCTGATAATCCTGACATATTGATCCATTGTAGGCCCTTGTTGCCCAGTGCTATCTTAATTTTGATCACGTATCTCTGGTTCGCTCACTTGTTGATCCAGGAAACACAGTTCCATTTGCTATCGAAACAGTTTAAATTCAGATACTATGCTTGAAGTCTTCCAATCTATAAATGGATATCTGAAAGCCATTGTCTTAATGATCCTGCTTTTTAAAATATAAATAAGGAATTTTACAGGTTTTCTTTTCACAGGCACACTTCTTTTTGTTTCCTTTCCTTTCTTGTTTTTTCAGGCCTGCCCCTTTTAAGAGTGAGAGGCTACAGGTTTTGTTGTTTACACAATTTTTTTTAAACCAAGTGATCAGCTGTTTGTTTACACAACTTTTTGATTTGTTTTAAACTTAGTGAGCTTTTTTTTAAAATTGAGCTTTTTTTTAAGGCAGCGTTTGCTGACAACAGTACCACTAGGTGGCGTTGCAGTGGCACATGTGCAAATGCAGCCTGTGCCACTAAAACGTCACAGTCTGCGACGTCAGCAGCTGCCAGGACTAAAGATGGCGCTGCTCAAATAATCACATGAAGGCAACCTAAACACATGGCAGCACACAATGGCAGGAGGGAGAGAGCAAGCCAGCAGGCGGGCCGGAGGGGAGTGGGCCGGAGGGGGCTGTGATGGGGGGAGCGGGCAGGCCGGGGGGGAGAGAGCGGGGGGGTGGTGAGGGTGAGCGGGCGGGGGGGGGGGAGGGTGAAGGAGGAGAGCGCACCCGCCGCCACCACCAAGGTCTTCGGCCGCTCTCTCCCCGCTTTCCTCACCCCTGCTCTCTGCACGCGTTACCCGATGACGTAATCTGCACATGCGCCAACCAGTCCTGGCAATGTGGAACGCAGCGCATTCGCAGAGAGTAGGAGCCTGCGCAGATTGGTGCAGTCTGATGACGTCAGCTGCCGGCTGCCTTGTCAATAATCACTTTGTTTTTTTAAAGAGAGCTGCAGCTTGCAGTACCGGTAGCTGCCACAACCAGCCTTTTATTATGTGCTGGACCTCCAGTGGCACTGTCGAGTTCTTCCCACTCATTTTGTCCTGAGCCCCACCCACAAAGTGAAAAAACACAAAAAAAACTAAAACAGTAATGGCTTCGGCTACTGCTTTTCAAATTTTTCAACCCTCTGCCAGATTAGTTGAAAGCTCCAATCTCCTGGCAGATTGCCTGCCGTACTCACAGAGTTTAACACCTCCTGAGGTCCCGTCTGTAGCCTTGCTCGCTGCAGTGTTGTAGGGTCTCCTGCCTGATCTTCAGCCATTCCAGGTAGGATGTTCTTTATTCGCTCATGTTGTGTTATTCAGAAAAAAATTAAACATTGCCACAATGTAATATTTCGTGGTCTTCCGAAAAAATGTATCCCAAACGTTGCCACCATGTAATATTATTTGTCCCTTTGATATGTGAACTATTGTAAGATTCACAGGACTACAAGCAATAGCCAAAGAAAATGTGGGCTTTATTATAATTTAACTAGAATATATATACAGTTACTGCACTTTCACATCTATACATGTCTCACTCTATTGGGCTCCACCCACAACTAACTGGTCATGTATGACTCGACATTTCTTCCTCTGGTGAGCTTCACTTACAGCTCTTAAGGTCGTCCCAGAACAAGTCTTTGCTCTGTACATAACCTGAATTGTTGTCCTTTTAGTGTATCCTCATGATTCTCTCCCTTTCCAGGGCATGCAGATGCCTGGCAGGATGAAGCTTGCTATTTGGGAAAGCAATGGTAGCAAGGAGGGAAGTTCTTGGAGTTAGGAGGCTATTTCTATTATGATGCCACTCCTACCTCTGCATAGGAGCTGTCCACTCTGGTTCTGTTTTACTACATTACTCAACTATTTTTCTTCGACATTTAATGCCCTCTTATTCAGCTTCAATGGCTACCTGCATTAAATGTATTCTATACTGTATTTACCTCTGCACAATTTCAAAACACAGTTATGTCTCCTCTCACCTTTGTCTGCTCCAATGAATATAGTCCTAGATTTTTCCCTCATTTATCCTCCCATCCATAGTGATGTTTTGTGAATTTGCTTGTTTGTGATATTTATTTTTAAGCATTGTATAATGTGATAAATGATAAGCTATCATGTTAACTGTATCTCAGGTAGATATACTGTGTCCCATTTGAATTACAAAACATTTAATTTCAAAATTCCTGGATCTGTGCAATGGAAGAGAGATAATATTTATAACAGATGTGTTGGATAGACACCACAATAAAGATGTTAAGGGAGCAGTTATACTATCAAATTTTCTAATACAAAGCAATTTTGGGTGTACATCAAAACAAATGTGCCAGTATAATATCAGTCAGATCTTGATCAGATTCTGGAATGCACGACAATGCAGTGCAAATCTTTCCCAAGAAAGTCATCTCATTGCTCGGCTTAGCATTGTGTGGAGTATAACTGCAGGGAACTGTGAAACTCAACCTGAAATGTATTGAGGACTACTTTGACACTCGTACAGATTTAGTGCAAAACCAAAAAATCAAAACCAGTCAGCGAGCAGAATTGTATAAATGCAAACAAAGATGCAGAGCTCTTTGCTGTCAGAGATCATGCAGTTCATATCTCCCAATACAATTTGGAAGTTGATGGCTACCCTTTGCACTGTGCAGCTACCAGAATAATATAACTGCAGCCTTAGAGAAGAGCAATGAAATAATGGCTTGTGCACAAAACAGGTGGTGCCAAATACTGAACATTTATAAAACACTGGTTATGCCCCAGCTGGAGTATTACATCCGATTCTGGGCACCATACTTCAGGAAGGATGCCAAAGCCTTATAGAAGGTGCAGAAAAGATTTACTAGAATGGTACCAGGAATGAGAGACTTCAGTTATGTGGAGAGGCTGGGGCTGTTCTCCTTAAAGAATATAACATTTAAATTAATTAGCAAAAGAACCAGAGATGACATGAGGAAAACATTTTTACACAGCTGTAATGATCGGGAATGCATGCCTGAAAGGGTGGTGGAAGCAGATTCAATACCAACTTTCAAAAGGGAATTACATAAATACTCGAAGGGGTGAAATTTGCAGGGTATAGGGAAAGATATAGGGACTAATTGGATAGCTCTACTAAAGAGCCAGCATCCACAATCGGCCAAAAATGGTAACATGATATCATTGCTATAACGGAAACTTGGCTTAAAGAAGGGCAAGAATGGCAGCTCAACATCCCTGGATATAGCTAACATTATTTGTTAAGGAATCAATAACAGCTTTGAGGAGGGATGATATGCTAAATGAATCATCAACGAGGCCATATGGGTAGAGCTCAGAAATAAAAAGGAGGCAGCTACGTTTCTGGGAGTGTACTATAGACCCCCAAATAGTGAGATGGAGATTGAAAAACAAATATGTAGGCACATTTCTGAGTTCAAAATCTATAGGGCAATAGTGGGTGGCGCAGTGGTTAGCATCACAGCTCCAGCGACCCAGGTTCGGTTATGGGTACTACCTGTGCGGAGTTTGCAAGTTCTCCCTGTGACCATGTGGGTTTCCTCTGGGTGCTCCGGTTTCCTCCCACATGCCAAAGACTTGCGGGTTGATAGGTAAATTGGCCATTGTAAAAAAATTGCCCCTAGTGTAGGTAGGTGGTAGGAGAATTGAGGGAAGGTGGGGATGTGAGAGGGGAAAAAATGGGATTAATGTCTTTTGGGCCTCCTTATCTCGAGAGACAATGGATACGCGCCTGGAGGTGGTCAGTGGTTTGTGAAGCAGCGCCTGGAGTGGCTATAAAGGCCAATTCTGGAGTGACAGGCTCTTCCACAGGTGCTGCAGAGAAATTTGTTTGTCGGGGCTGTTGCACAGTTGGCTCTCCCCTTGCGCCTCTGTCTTTTTTCCTGCCAACTACTAAGTCTCTTCGACTCGCCACAATTTAGCCCTGTCTTTATGGCTGCCCGCCAGCTCTGGCGAATGCTGGCAACTGACTCCCACGACTTGTGATCAATGTCACACGATTTCATGTCGCGTTTGCAGACGTCTTTATAACGGAGACATGGACGGCCGGTGGGTCTGATACCAGTGGCGAGCTCGCTGTACAATGTGTCTTTGGGGATCCTGCCATCTTCCATGCGGCTCACATGGCCAAGCCATCTCAAGCGCCGCTGACTCAGTAGTGTGTATAAGCTGGGGATGTTGGCCGCTTCAAGGACTTCTGTGTTGGAGATATAGTCCTGCCACCTGATGCCAAGTATTCTCCGAAGGCAGCGAAGATGGAATGAATTGAGACGTCGCTCTTGGCTGGCATACGTTGTCCAGGCCTCGCTGCCGTAGAGCAAGGTACTGAGGACACAGGCCTGATACACTCGGACTTTTGTGTTCCGTGTCAGTGCGCCATTTTCCCACACTCTCTTGGCCAGTCTGAACATAGCAGTGGAAGCCTTACCCATGCGCTTGTTGATTTCTGCATCTAGAGACAGGTTACTGGTGATAGTTGAGCCTAGGTAGGTGAACTCTTGAACCACTTCCAGAGCGT
The DNA here is from genome assembly GCF_036365525.1 of Heterodontus francisci. Classification (NCBI taxonomy): domain Eukaryota; kingdom Metazoa; phylum Chordata; class Chondrichthyes; order Heterodontiformes; family Heterodontidae; genus Heterodontus; species Heterodontus francisci. Next base: position 24,014,115 of record NC_090388.1, on the reverse strand, counting down.
GGTCGCCAATATTGATGGATGGAGCATTTCTGACATCCTGCCCCATGATGTTCGTTTTCTTGAGGCTGATGGTTAGGCCAAATTCATTGCAGGCAGACGCAAACCTGTCGATGAGACTCTGCAGGCATTCTTCAGTGTGAGATGTTAAAGCAGCATCGTCAGCAAAGAGGAGTTCTCTGATGAGGACTTTCCGTACTTTGGACTTCGCTCTTAGACGGGCAAGGTTGAACAACCTGCCCCCTGATCTTGTGTGGAGGAAAATTCCTTCTTCAGAGGATTTGAACGCATGTGAAAGCAGCAGGGAGAAGAAAATCCCAAAAAGTGTGGGTGCGAGAACACAGCCCTGTTTCACACCACTCAGGATAGGAAAGGGCTCTGATGAGGAGCCACCATGTTGAATTGTGCCTTTCATATTGTCATGGAATGAGGTGATGATACTTAGTAGCTTTGGTGGACATCCGATCTTTTCTAGTAGTCTGAAGAGACCACGTCTGCTGACGAGGTCAAAGGCTTTGGATTAGTAGGATTAGTATAAATGGGTGGTTGATGGTCGGCGTGGACTCAGTGGGCTGAAAGGCCTGTTTCGGTGTTGTATCTCTCTATGACTCTAATAATAGTTGGGGGTTTCAACTACCCCAATATCAACTGGGATACAAACAGTATGAAGGGCACAGAGGGGACAAAATTCTTGAACTGCGTTCAAGAGAACTTTTTTAGCCAGCACGTAATAAGCCCAATGAGAGGGGGCGCAATTCTAGATTTAGTCTTCGGTAATGAAGCTGGGCAAATGGATGAAGTAACAGTGGGTGACCATTCTGGAGATAGTGACCATAATACAGTTAGTTTTAGCATAATCATGGAAAAGGACAAAGATAAAACAGAAGCAAAGGTTCTAAATTGGGGGAAGGCAAATTTTACGAAACTGAGAGGTGACCTGGTAAAAGTGGACTGGATACAGCTACTGGAAGGAAATTCAGTGGCAAACCAGTGAGAGGCCTTCAAGAGGGAGATACTACAGGCACAGTGTAGGCATGTCCACACAAAGATAAAGGGTGGTACTGCCAAATCTACAGCCCCCTGGTTATCTAAAAGCTTATAGGGTACGTTAAAGCAAAAAAAGAAAGCTTATGACTGTCACAAATATCTTAATACTTTAGAAAGCCTAGAGGAGTATAGAAAGTGCAGGGGTGAAGTAAAAAAGGAAATTAGAAAAGCAAAGAGAAGACATGAAAAATTATTGGCAGGTAAGATCAAGGAAAACCCGAAGATGTTTTATCAGTACATTAAGAGCAAAAGGATAACTAAGGAAAGGGTGGGGCCCATCACAGATGTACAGGGGAACTTATGCGTGGATGCAGAAGATGTGGGCAGGGTTCTTAATAAGTACTTTGTCTCTCTCTTCACAAAGGAGAGGGTTGATGCAGACATTGTAGTTAAAGAGGAGGAGTGTGAAATATTAGATACGATAAGCATAATGAGAGAGGACGTGCTTGAGGGTCTGACATCCCTGAAAGTGGATAAGTCGCCAGGACCAGATGGATTGCATCTCAAGTTGCTAAAGGAAGCCAGGGAGGAAATAGCGGATACGCTGAGGATCATCTTCAAATCCTCACTAGATACAGGAGAGGTACCAGACGATTGGAGGTCTGTGAACGGTGTACCAGTTTAAAAAGGTGTGAGGGATAAGCCAGGTAATTATAAGCCAGTCAGTCTGACCTCGGTGGTGGGTAAACTGTTTAGAATCTATTCTGAGGGACAGGATGAACTGTCACTTGTAAAGGCAATGGATTAATCAGGGATAGTCAGCATGGATTTGTTAGGGGAAGGTCATGTCTTACTAACTTGACTGATTTTTTTGAGAAAGTGACAAGGAGGATTGTTGAGGGTAGTGCAGTGGATGTAGTTTACATGGATTTTAGTAAGGCATTTGACAAGGTCCCGCATGGCAGACTAGTCAGGAAAATGAAAGTTTATGGGATACTGGGGAAGGTGGCAGGTTGGATCCAGAATTGACTCAGTGACAGGATACAAAGGGTGCTAGTCAACGGATATTTTTGTGAGTGGAAAGCGGTTTCCAGTGGTGTTCCACAGGGCTCAGTGTTGGGTCCCTTGCTGTTTGTGGTATATATTAATGATTTAGACTTAAATGTGGGAGGCATGATTGGGAAATTTGCTGATGACAAAAAAATTAGCCATGTAGTTAATAGTGAGGAGGAAAGCCATGGACTCCAGAATGATATCAATATTTTGGTTGAGAGGGCAGAAAAGTAGCAAATGGAATTCAGTCCAGAGAAGTGTGAGGTATTGCATTTGGGGAGGGCAAATAAAGCGAGGGAATTTACAATAAACAGGAGGACATTGTGAGGGGTAGAAGATGTGAGACACCTTGGAGTGCATGTCCACAGGTCCCTGAATGTGGCAGGACACGTGGATAGAGTGGTGAAGAAGGCCTATGAATTGCTTTCCTTTATTGGCCGAGGTATAGAGTACAAAAGCAGGGATGGGATGCTGGAACTTTATAGAGCATTGGTTAGGCCACAGCTGGAGCATTGCATGCAGTTCTGGTCACCACATTACAGAAAGGACATAATTACTCTGGAGAGAGTACAGAGGAGATTTACAAGAATGTTACAAGGGCTTGAAGGTTGCAGCTATGAGGAAAGATTGGATAGGCTAGGGTTATTTTCCCTGGAATTGAGGAAGCTGAGGGGTAACTTGATTGAGGCGTACAAAATTATGAGGGGCCTAGATAGAGTGGATAGGAAGGACCCGTTTCCCCTAGCGGGGAGGTCAGTTACAAGGGGGCACAGGTTTAAGATGATTGGTAGAAGGATTAGAGGGGATATAAGGGGAACCTTTTTCACCCAGAGGGTGGTGGGTGTCTGGAATTCACTGCCAGGAACAGTGGTGGAGGCAGAAACCCTCAATTCTTTTACAAGGTAAATGGACATGCAGCTGAGGTACTGTAACCTGCGGGGCTGTGGACCAGGTGCTGGAAGATGGGATTAGTTTGGGTGGATAGTTTATTCGGCCGGCGCAGACACAATGGGCTGAATGGTCTCCTTCTGTGCTGTACTTTTTCTATGGTTCTAAAAAGCCTCCTTCTGTGCTGTATCATTCTATGAAATAATGAACAGACCAACATGGAGCCACAATTATCTGGCCAGGATGGTTATGGAGGTGGGTGGGGTGAGGAAAAATAAAATGTAAGCTGTTTTTTTCCCTCCTTCCAAGTTAACTGTCATGAGGGCACCCTGGATTAGCAGGGGGAAATGCAAGAGAAAATACACCTCTTTTTCCCCCATTAGAAACAAATGCAGACAATACTGGAAACACTCAGTAAGGTCATTCAGCATCTGTAGAGAACAGACAAGTTGATGTTTCAGGTGCAGATCCTTAGAACAAGTCTGTTCTCTTCACTATTCTGACCAACATGTTGTGCATTTCCAGCACTTGGATTTAGTTTCCTTTTCTAAGAATGGTGGGTGTGCATTTTCAGCCAGAAATGTGTGTGTGCTTTCTGTCCACCATATTGGGAACTAGGTAGGCCAGTTAGCACCCAAGTATCAGCTGCTGTGTGGTCATATTTATAAGCCAAAATCTGTACATCAGAAGGCAACGATTTTGATAGATCAAATGGCTTATTTGTATTCTATGCTTTACACTTTACAAAAATCATGCCATTTATAGTATACTGTCTTTGATATTAGTCCTCTCACTGTGCATCACTTCGCCACATTAGACTTCATCTGCTATGCTTCTGCCCATTTCACCACCTTGTCTGGGTCATCCTGAAGCCTATAACTGTCCTCATCTTGATCTACTATTTTCCCAAGTTTAGCATCATCTGCAAAATGTAATGTTGTTTAAAGCCTGGCTACCCGACCCGAACCCGACTACATGTGTTGGGTTCAAGTCAGGTCAGTCTGTATTCTGTGTCCAGCATTCAGGCTCGGATCGGGCTGGACTGTACTGTTTTGTATTGTATTGTTTTCGTTTTAATATACAATTTTTTTCTGTTTCAATAACGTTATTTTCGGGTCAGATCAAGCATGAAAAAAATTTCAAAGACTTGGGCCTGGGTCGGGTTTTAAATTTTATACCAGAGCCAGGCTTTAATGCTGTTCCCTACTTGAGTCTAGGTCATTTATAAAAATTGCAATGAGTAATGGATGCAAAACTGACTTTTGATTGTCAAGAAAACATGATATGCTGAATGAGGATTTTTAATTAATCGGTTGGAAATCTACATTAATAACTTTTAAAAAGGAAAGCTGGAATCCATTTAACTTTTAAAAAACTGGCAACTAAGATGGCGGCCACAATTTACATTGAAATAACTCACATTCCAGGACATTGATGTGGAGAGGCATGTCAAAAAAGCTCCCTCCAGGACAATGGCTTGAACAGCTATATCAATTATCCAGTATCACCCTAGTTAGCAGGACATCCAAAACAATCTTTAAGCATTCACGAGTGGAGACAAATCTCCAGGGAGATAAACATTGAAACAATACAACCAGAGAGATTTGGGATTCTTAGACTTTGGACCTCAAAAAAAAAATGTACTGAGAGAACAATGTGACAGTCTCCCCAGTCTGAGAGAACTTGGAATTTTTTGTTAGCTCTCAAGGCTTGTCTGAGTGTAACAAGTGCAAGACCTTGATGGGGCTGTCTCTCTCCCCCCAGGTAACATCGCAAGTTTTGAAACCTGTCTGCGACTGTGGAGTTGTTTAAACTCAAGAAAACCTGTCTGATTGGTTCTTTTATGATCATAGCACAAAGGGTTAAATGCTCACTGAATTGGTAAACACATCCACTATTTAAAAAGGAATAAACCCTGTTGCAGTCAAACGAGGGAAGGGACAAGGGAGCCTCCACCTCTTCTCACCTGATCGTAACAATTCCAATAAAAACTGGGATTCAATTTTCAGTTCCCTCCATGACAGTGGGCATCCTTTTTGATTACCCTGCAAAGGTGGTATCCATTCCAAGATGTAACTTGTGTTTCTGCCACAAGGTAGCCTGATGCCATGAGTGATCCATCATAACCATCTCTAATTAGTCATTAGTCAGCTGACCCATATTGCACACTTCCTCATTGATTACAAAGTCTCTAAAATTAACTCAATGAAACAAGAGGAATCAGTAATTCCAGGTCAAATTCACTAACTTAGGGGAGTCTTATTTAAAAGCCATGATACTCAAATTAACAAGAGTACCAGCTGAACCCAGGTAATTAGAAATATTGACAAAATCAATAGCAGTTGAACATGGGCATGAATACAACTGAGATATGCATAAATGAAGGCCTTATTTGCTTTGCTGTTGGGTGGGGTGGGTAGAAAAGCAAAAAGCAAGAGATGGAACTATTACTAGTAGTACATGCACAAAAATACCTAGCGTGTGGCCAATAAAATTACAAGCTGCCTCAGTCACTTCTGTATTGATGTTTATCCTCCACACAAATCCTATATTTTCATATCCCTTTATTCAACCACCTAACCTATTCTCAAATGTTTACATGGTCTTTGCTTAAATCCATTATCTTAAGAGTTTATCAAGTGCAAGGTGATCTAATTGAGGGGCTTAAAAAGGCATTAGTTTAGGTAGACAGTTACTATTTCCTCTGATGGGGGAAATCCAAAACAAAAGGTTTGTTAAAGTTAAAAATTAATGAAATAAGCAATTTTTCCCTCAAATCATAATGGAAATCAGAAACTCACCCCAAGTTAGTGAATTTAACCTGAAATTACTGATTCCTCATTTCATTGAGAGTTAATGTTAGAGACTTTGTAATCAATGAGGAAGTATACAATATGGGTCAGCTGACTATGGACTCTAATTAGAGATGGCTATAGTGGTTCATTTATGGCATCAGGCTACCTTGTGGCAGAAGCACAAGTTGCATCTTGGAATGGATACCACCTTTGCAGGGCAAGGTGGTAAAGTGTCAATTGAAATTTATGACCGAGAGAGCTTTGCTTAACAGAAAGTTATCAAAAGACCAAGAAAAGGCAGGTAAATGGAAATGAGGTGCAGATCAGCCATGATCTGACTAAATAGCAAAATAAGCTTGAGGGGTTGAATGGCCTATCCTCTTGCAAGCCCATGGTAACTAGTGATAAATTCTACAGCCGTGTAAAAGCATTTATCCCACTATTTTAAATTTCTTTATGTTGCCTGGTTTTAAATTCCTCAATCACCAATAACAGTCTATTTTTCTCTTTGTCCCATTCCACATAACCACCACTATCTCCTCTGTTGACAAAAATAGCCCGTCAGAGTCTTCCAGGAAGTATCCTTGTGAATTTGCACTTTACCCTCTCAACTACCTCAACATCCTTCCTAGAAGGGTGGCCAACAGTTTATCAACTGTGGTTTTTAAGTTTTATATAAATCCACCAGTAAATTCTACCAGGCTTTATCCTTGGCCCTTTGGCAGCATCATCTGAAAATATTATTCCACATATATGTTGACAACAGCCAGCTCGAGCACACCATTTCTCCTGATCCCTCTAATTTGTTATGCTGCTGGTCTGACATCCAGTCTTAAACAAGCTGGCATTTCTTCCAATTAATGGGAGGGTCAGAAAAATGGTCTTCAGTTCCTCCCATAAACTCCTGCAACCTTGGTGGCCTATTTGACTGAGTTGAACTTCTGACTCAACCATTAAGACCACATCCGCACCGGTCTCCGCTCATTTGTTGAAGTGCTCATCCATGTCTGTTACCTCCAGATGCGAGAATTAGAATGCTCGCCTGGCTGCTTATCTTCTGTAAGATTGCTGATCCAACCTCTGCTGGTTGTATCCTACCTCACAACAAGTCCCATTCACTCATCAACTCTGCTTGCTAAGTTGTATTGGCTTCCAGTCCAACAACATCTTTCAAGATAAAGTGCTTAGACTTGTGTGCAAATCTTTTCATGGCTTTGCCCCTCCCTACCTTAGCAACCTCATCTAGCTCTACCAACTTAAATCTCTGCACTCTAATTCAGGGCTCTTGCCTATTAAATTTTTATTGTCCTTCACAGCTGCTCAGGCCACAAGCCCTCATTCTCTCCCTACTCCTTAAAATCCGCTGCTGACTAAAGGACAGGTGACCAAAAACTAATGTCTCTTTGGTTGTAAATTGTTGCCTGATACAGTTTCAGTGAAGCATCCTATGATGAGATTAAATGAAAGTTGTACAAAACTCTCAAAGTATTTGGTTTCCAAGTGCAGCTGAAGAACTAGAGTTATGTTAATTGAATATGATGTGTTGTAACACTGAAGGTTTGGTTGCCAGTGCACAAGTTGAAAGACTTGATTCAAGCTGTTGTTAATGCATAGAAGACACCAGACAAGATGCTTTTTTTTTTGTTTTATTTGAGTGATCAAAATATACTTGTACAATTGACAAAATAAAGTGACAGCATACTGAAAAAAGTGCACTATCCCACTGAAGTCTTGAAGATTTCACCAAGTAAAAGCATCCAGTTTAAAGTAGAAATAGTCCTGAAGAGTGTTACAGATAAAGGAAATAAAGTATGCACATTTCTCCATACAGGAGACCAAAAATACTGTTACCCTTTTCCAAGAGGAAAATCCAAGAATCAAGTTAGCTGGTATTTCTTCCAAAAGAAAGTCTTTGTTCCAGATTAGTAAAGTCATTCTCTTTGTCTCCAAGAGTCAATTCGTGAACTTGGGCAATAATCTTGTTGCTTTGAAGCCTGAGGACATATTTAAAATAGGTTACAACAGGTGTATCTACATTTACTTTCTCAAGCAATGTGGTTTGATATTCTAATTAGATATTAGATGTCTACCCATTCTTCAATTATTTGAAATGTTATTCTTGCAAAACAGCACATTAGAGTGAACCAAAACACAAATCTATAGTATTCAGTGGTTGATACTTCACTACAGGAATGGTTCAAAGTACATTCATTTTCAACACCAGTGCAGATCTCCCATTACTTCAATTGCTCCACAAGTGTATCAGATAGATGGCAGTTTAATAGTCAATAGTTTAGTTGAGTTAAAACTAAAAGCCAAGACAAATCAATCTTAATATTATTAATCTATGAAATCAAATTCAAAGTTAGTTAACAACCAATATCTTTAGGGAAGGGAAAGAATATATTCCCATTTTGGTGCCCAGTCTTGAACACCTGGCAATACCAAAGGGCTGCTGTCTAGGCCTGTAGCTGGGATTGCTAGAATGCATTGAGAAATGAGCCAAAATGAGAAGTTTGGCTGATGCCACTTGTCTTAACAGTTCAACTTTTCTGCCAAATTACTGAAGATTGAATATTAACATTTGAGGGAATCCCAATAGATACTTCCAAGCTGGTAGATTTAGCCACAGTTGAAAAATCAAGGGCATTGATTAATTTAACAAGGTCCTCAACTGGAGGCAAAGAATGGTTGACACACCAATTTCTCAAGCTGGACATCCAAGAAAACCCAAGCCCTGTGCATCTAATGGTACACAATTCTGAAACTGTGCACTTTGTCTAGGGCTCAAGATCAGGCAGAATAGGATTGGTTTCTTGAGCAGATACTTTACTGCATAAATTTAACAACTGCTAGATCAGCACCCAATGGAGTGTGCAGCCAAGTGGAGTCATGAAGCTTTACATAGGAACAGCTTATTGTTAAAACTGTTCTTTCTGGGGAAAATGCAAGCTTTTGAGAGAGCACAAGTAACAGCTCAGTCCCCAGTGACTTTAGGGACAACTTTCAATTCCAGCATGGCCCAGAGCACAAACACACAAGTGCAAGCTTTTCCACTGGAAAAGCTGGTATGTTTTTGGAATTAACTTCCAAAATTTGGCACCCAATTCCAAATCACCTGTTCCAAGTGGCATACATCAAATATTATCTGATCAAAATGATAAGTTGTCCCACTTTATGACATGGCTTTTGCAATACAATAAAGGCATTTAGTTTTAAAAAGCAACCCCAAGTGCCTACTTCAGGTTATCTGAACTCAGTTGATGCAATCATTTTACAGGAAAAAGTAGAAGTTAGTTTATTTTTTGAAAACAGGTTATTGAAAGCAGAACATGCTATTTAAGCCAAATATTGGGTATCATTCACATAAGTGGAGTATCTAATGTTAAGTGCTCATTACATTGGAGAACTTACTCTGTATGGCTCATATGCTTTGGTTTAATCAGCCTTTGTGAGCATGGAGAAAGCATGCTGTCTGTTGGACTTCGGAAAAGTTTCCTAAACATGAAACATTATATAGTTAGTACATGGATTTAAAAAATTTCTTCAAGCATAGTTTAAAAAAAAACAAAAACTTACTTCTCCTGAGCCTGTTTTCTTTTTGTTAGACTTGGAGTTGGGGGCTGCTGGTTTGGGTCGCTGTGCTTAGTTAAAGCTTTGCTTGTACTCATTTCAAAATCTAGTGAAGATGAACAGAAAGCAGTGAAAGAGGTTAAAGGGTTGACATTATTCAATATATGCATTCATTGACAATACAAAAAAAGTACTGGAAGCTATAATGCTTTGTGGAACGGAGGGAGTAAAAATATACAAACAAAAACACTTACTTTGAACAGCACCCAAGTGATTTGCATTCACTAGTAAATGCAGAAAATTTGACTATTTGTTTTTGAAAGTCTCCATCTGAACCATCTCAAACAGATCCAGGGGAAGAGAAGCAACCAGAATTTTAAACAAGAGTCAATGCCAAGCAACTCCTTACCTCCTTCAGTTTCTGTCTTGCTACAATTTCCAGGTTTTTAAAAAGCCAAGTTTGGCACTACCAAATTAGTGTTTCCTGATTTTGTAGTCTTATTACTCAATTTTAATGATTAAAAAAATGCTGCAAGCTAAATAGTAACTGCAATACTTTTCATTTAAGAATCTAAGGTGGTCACAAAATAAAGGATGAACACATTCCAGGAAGTTGAATATACAACTGTTCTGCATTTGACATGGTGCATGCAAAAAGGGAAGCAGCGTTGGACTGTGATAACCATAATTAACTGTCAAATTAGAACTATTAACTGTTTCTCAGCTTGGAGTTGGAGAGAACTTTGCAATAATTTTATCAAATGCATCTTTGAAGACCTTGATGTTTCACATGGTGACTTAGTGTCTTGATTTGGTAGCATCATTCAGCTGAAGTCCAGGGGAGTGATAAAAGTGAGGGTGCCAAATCCTAAACATGCAAGTAAAACCCCTCATGTCTAAACTAGAACAAAGATTGTTACGGGGGGGGGGGGGGGGGGTGGGTGTAGGTGTATAAAGTCAATTTTGGAAATATGAATATTACCCTCCCCTTCTTCTAGTTAGTGAACCTCTCCATTTTCATGCATCATTCATTTTGATAGTATTTCAAAATTTCACTGTGCACAAATAAAAGCTCTATATACTGGGATACTGAAATGCCATTGGTAAGTTAAAAAAATAGTCCAAGACAACTTGAAATTAGTGAAGTCACCACATGAAACATCAAGGTCTTCAAAGATGCATTCAATAAAGTTATTGCAAAGTTCTCCAACTCCAAGCGGAGGAACAGTTAATACTTCTAATTTGACAGTTAATCATGGTTATCACAGTTCAACACTGCTTCCCTAGTTTCAAACTTTCAGAACACATCCTAGCAAAAGTTTCCATTTGCATTGCATAAAAATGTTTTAACTAAAATCTGAGGACCATTTTTTAAAAACTGCCCAGATTTTAAAGTTTGATTTGTACTAGATGTTTCAGAAATGAATGTAAAAAAAGTAGGAAGTCTTAAGTCATTAGGTAAAAGAACTACAAACATTATGGGCAGCACAGTGGTTACCACTGCAGCCTCACAGCTCCAGGGACCCAGGTTCAATTCTGGGTACTGCCTGAGTTTGCAAGTTCTCCCTGCGTAGGTTTTCGCCAGGTGCTCCGGTTTCCTCCCACATCCAAAGACTTGCAGGTGATACGTAAATTGGCCGTTGTAAATTGCCCCTAGTGTAGGGAGGTGATAGGGAATATGGGATTACTGTAGGGTTAGTATAAATGGGTGGTTGTTGGTCAGCACAGACTCAGTGGGCCAAAGGGCATGTTTCAGTGCTGTATCTCTAAGTAAAAAAAAATTATTGTTACATTACAATGTACTTGAGGCAACAGATTAGGAAAGAGGTCAGAGTGCTTTGCCAGCTAGGTTGTTAAAACTGCCTATTCAGTGTTTGTAGTCAAATATGTATGGTGAGACCATGTCTAGCTGTACAGATTTGTAATATGCAGTACAGCCCAGAGGCCAATCTTGAGCCCAAGAGACAAGCAGAAGTAAGAAAAAGTTCAGCTAACCTTGGGCTCTGCAGGAGTGGCAGGGTAGGATATTTGATAGCAAGCTTGAAATGGAGGAGATGTAATATTTGGATTCAAGGAGTAATGCTCACAGTTTCAGGTTAATGACACATGAAAATAACTTAAAGACAAAGAGTATTAGAATATTGGGACAAAATGCCAGCAGGGGAGGGAGACTAGAATAGAGAACCACAGCAAGTTTTGAAAGAGAATTAGATTAATTCTGGAGGATACATAGCTTAAAGTTCCACAATTATAGAAAAGAAACTAATGCATGGTTTGGAAAGCTAGACTGAAAAGTGATTTTGAACCCAAAACATGATGGCAAATTACATCTTTTATCATGCCTGTAAGACACACAGATCATGAAATCTCTGAACATTGCATTCCTATGCACTGTGGATAAATGCAGTTGTAGACCTTCAAAGATTCTTCAGCCTAGAGTTAACTGATCAGTTCAGCAACACAAGGTTTGGGGAAAACCAAAGTCCCCCACTTCAGATACACATCTATGCTTAATCAGGCAAAGACAATCAAATGCTCCCAAAAGTAGAATCATTTTCCCCATAACCTAAACTCAAGTCACTTGGGCAAGGTCTATCAGCTTCTCTAAAGTACATTTTAATACAAGAAAATCAGTGCCATCAGTTGGAGAAAAGTGATCTCCCCTACATGCTTGAAACATTCACCCCAAACAAAAAAAAAAAAAAATTGGTAATTTATAAATTTTCCTGTCCATTGTCACTACTTGTTCCTGAAATTTGAGGACTTACAACAGTGACAAGAGGCAGAATTTATGAAGAAAAACCTCAGCTAACCTAATTTCCCCAACAGAAAAAAAGATGTCCAACCCAACCAATCTGTTGGTGTTCATCCTTCATGCAATCAGTAGTCCTAAAGCCTTGTGGCTGCACAATTCTCAAGCTATTTCCTGGCAGTTACCCATCAAACATTTTCCCTCAAATACTAATACTGTTTCAACTATAAGCTCTGCCATTGCATTCCATAGCTCCTCAGCCCACCAAAAAAATATTTTTCTGTTCTGTCCTGATGATCACAATTATGTTCTCACCCCTGGCCACAAACAAATCACAAAGCTAGTGCACACATACAAAAACAAAAGGTCAAAAGGAATGTTTATTTAGCACAGATGGTTGAAATATAAGCAAGGATGCAATGCTTCAGTTGTACAATCTTGGTCAAATCCCCATCCAGAAGAATGCATTCACTTGAGGCACCCAGGACAGAAAAGGCTAGAACACCACAGATACATTAGAATATATGACTAGGGTTTAAACACAAGCCCTCTCTTCCCACCCACCCCTTTTCCAAATCACCAGGGCAAATAAAATGACAGAAGTTGTTAAAAGTCATAAATTTTAGATACAAGTCTCAGGAATACTACAAGCAATTCAGCCAAAGCCCACAAATATTACAGACATCAACCCACCACATATACACTGTAAAGTTAACATGCTTAACTACTGCAGAAAATATAACCTACACTGCATCAATACAAAACAAATTTTAAAATAAATGTACAAAAACCTGAATAGGGAAAAAGGAGCTTCTCCATCAATATTTAAACTTATCAGGAAAAAGGGTTCATACAAAAGAAAATCACATTTCACTATAAAAAAAACCGAATACTTTTGAAGATCAAATTCTATTTTCTTATGAATCTATGCCCTTGGCATAAGTCAACAAATCCCTACAAGGCGGCAAATAACCCGCCACAAACCATCAACATTTTATTCAGAGTTACTGAATCATAGACCAAGAATTTGCATTTATACAGAGCTTTACTCAACAGAAACTCTCTCACCACTTCTCGCTCTCTTCGCGAGAAAGCCACAGCTATCACCCAACACACCGTCGCTCAACCACCGTTTGCTCCCAACGTCACCGCAGCCGCCAATTTTATGGCTGTTTGTGTCACGCTCCACGCGTCATCGGCTCTGCCTCACCCCATTGGTCGTTCCCGGGGACCGTTCAAATCATCACAAGAATCCGAACGGTTGGTGCTGCGCGCGGCAAAAACCGTCAGTCAGTGGGCGGGGCGGGGCGGGGCGGCGCGGCACGCCCACCGTTTTCACAGTGACCACTCCAGGCGCCCAGTCAAAGCTGAGTGCATAGGCCTCTGTTTGAACAGTGAGAGAGAGGCTGGGTAGTTTTCCTATTCCACGCTCCCGTATTGTCAACGGAAAAAATATTTTCCTGCACCTCCCCTCATATTCAGGAGTCACAACCAGTGGAAAATTTAGACATAAGACCAGTTTGAATAAAGCGAAAGGATAATTTAAATGACGATACCAAACGCACTAGTGGACCCGCATACAATCTACACCACTCCCCCAAGGGGGGAATGGTTAGATTCTCTCTTATTGGAGATGGTCACTGCCTGGCACTTGTGTGACACAAATGTTACTTGCCACTTATCAGCCCAAGCCTGGATATTGTCGACGTCTTGCTGCATTTCTACACAGACTGTTTCAGTATCTGAAGAGTCGCGCGAATGGTGCTGAATATTGTGCAATCATCAGCCAACATCCCCACTTCTGACCTTATGATGGAGGGAAGGTAATAAAAACAAGAAATGCTGGAACCACTCAGCAGGTCTGGCAGCATCTGTGGAAAGAGAAGCAGAGTTAACGTTTCGGGTCAGTGACCCTTCATCGGAACTGACAAATATTAGAAAAGTCACAGGTTATAAGCAAGTGAGGTGGGGGTGAGGCAAGAGGTAACGAAGGAGAAGGTGTAGATTGGACAAGGCCGCATAGCTGACCAAAAGGTCACGGAGCAAAGGCAAACAATATGTTAATGGTGTGTTGAAAGACAAAGCATTAGTACAAATCAGGTGTTAATACACTGAATATTGAACAGCAGCAAGTGCAAACCTGAAAAAAACAGTGAGTAAGCAAACTGAACAAACTACGAAGAAATGAAATAAATGCAAAAAAAAATTGTAAAAAATGTAAAAAAAGAATGTAAAAAGAAAGAAAAAAAAATCACTAAAAATGAAAGTAAAATGGGGGGCTGTCATGCTCTGAAATTATTGAACTCAATGTTCAGTCCGGCAGGCTGTAGTGTGCCTAATCGGTAGATGAGATGCTGTTCCTCGAGCTTGCGTTGATGTTCACTGGAACACTGCAGCAATCCCAGGACAGAGATGTGAGCATGAGAGCAGGGGGGAGTGTTGAAATGGCAAGCAACCGGAAGCTCAGGGTCCTGCTTGCGAACTGAGCGGAGGTGTTCCGCAAAGCGGTCACCCAGTCTGCGCTTGGTCTCCCCAATGTAGAGGAGACCACACTGTGAGCAGTGAATACAGTATACTACATTGAAAGAAGTACAAGTAAATCGCTGCTTCACCTGAAAGGAGTGTTTGGGGCCTGGGATAGTGAGGAGAGAGGAGGTAAATGGGCAGGTATTACACCTCCTGCGATTGCAGGGGAAGGTGCCATGGGAAGGGGACGAGGTGGTGGGGGTAATGGAGGCGTGGACCAGGGTGTCGGGGAGGGAACGATCCCTTCGGAATGCTGACAGGGGAAGGGAGGGGAAGATGCGACTGGTAGTGGCATCACGCTGGAGGTGGCGGAAATGGCAGAGGATGATCCTTTGGATATGGAGGCTGGTGGGGTGAAAAGTGAGGACAAGGGGAACCCTGTCACGGTTCTGGGAGGGAGGGGAAGGGGTGAGGGTAGAGGTGCGGGGAATGGGTCGGATACGGTTGAGGGCCCTGTCAACCACAGTGGGGGGAAATCCTCGGTTGAGGAAAAAGGAGGTCATATCAGAAGCACCGTCATGGAAGGTAGCATCATCAGAGCAGATGCGTCGGAGACGGAGAAATTGGCAGAATGGAATGGAGTCCTTACAGGAGGTAGGGTGTGAAGAAGTGTAGTCGAGGTAGCTGTGGGAGTCGGTGGGCTTATAATGGATATTAGTAGACAACCTATCCCCAGAGATGGAGACAGAGAAGTCAAGGAAGGGAAGGGAACTGTCAGAGATAGACCATGTAAAGGTGAGAGAAGGGTGGAAATTGGAAGCAAAGTTGATAAAGTTTTCCAGTTCGGGGCGGGAGCAGGAAACGGCACCGATACAGTCATCAATGTACCGGAAAAAGAGTTGGGGGAGGGGGCCTGAGTAGGACTGGAACAAAGAATGCTCGACATATCCCACAAAAAGACAGGCATAACTAGGACCCATGCGGGTACCCATAGCGACACCTTTTACTTGAAGGAAGTGCGTGGAGTTGAAGGAGAAGTTGTTCAATGTGAGAACAAGTTCAGCCAGGCGGAGGAGGGTGGTGGTGGATGGGGACTGGTTGGGCCTCTGTTCCAGGAAGAAGTGGAGAGCCCTCAAACCATCCTGGTGGGGGATGGAGGTGTAGAGCGATTGGACATCCATCGTGAAGAGGAGGCGGTTGGGACCAGGAAACTGGAAATTGTCAAAATGACATAGGGCGTCAGAAGAGTCACAGATGTAGGTGGGAAGAGACTGGACCAGCGGAGAAAAGATAGAGTCAAGATAGGAAGAAATAAGTTCAGTGGGGCAGGAGCAGGCTGACACAATGGGTCTGCCGGGACAGTCCCGTTTGTGGATTTTGGGAAGGAGGTAGAAGCGGGCTGTCCGGGGTTGTGGGACTATGAGGTTGGAAGCTGTAGAGGGAAGATCTCCAGAGGAGATGAGGTCAGTGACAGTCCTTTGGACGGTGGCTTGATGTTCGGTGGGAAGGTCATTGATGAAGCAGCTGAAGATGGTTTGGCCTGGGACACTACCCTGAGGAACTCCTGCAGTGATGTCCTGGAGCTCAGATAATTGACTTCCAATGAAAAGCTTGTGAGTTTGCTGCTCTCTCAGGTACACACTGCTGCTCCCTAGGCTTGTCCAATCACAGGGCGTTACTGACTTCTCTGCCCACATCTTCCCATTACCAGGGATTCTGTTCTATTTTTAACTTGAGTCATGTGATAAATATACATTGTTGCCAAACTAAATCTTTCAGTGCCCGCTTGAAGAAAAAACTAGTCCCACATTTATTCAGTTTGACTGAATTCCTCAAAAAATATTTTCACAAAAAAATCACTTCCATAACAAAGGTCAAAGATACGCAGTTTTCAGGAACGCGCAGAAGGTTGTTGAAACCTCTGAGCCACTTTTTCTTCACTGCTTGACTCATCCCCTTAACAGTAATATTGTTTGAGTTCCTTTACCATGCAAGAAAACACCTGTTGAGTGCTGGCATTTAATTCAGTGTCATCAGAGTGTCATTCGTTTAGCTACTTCAACCCAGAACAGTACATCCATTACTTTATTGTAAGCTTGTGGATTGTGATATGTCGAGATTCAAACCAAATGATTAAATCCATCAGTTGTGTAGCATTCTTGGCAACATACTGAACCTCCTCATTAAGCAGAGCATCGTTTAGAAAGGTCGTATTGTCTGTTGCAACCTGTGTTTTGGGTGGCAGTGTGAGCTCTTCTGAGTAGTATTTCAGGTGAGCTGCATAATACTGTACTGCCCAAAACCAAGAATTCCAATGTGTAATTACTGGCTCTGGAAGAAGGGTGATGTTTTGTTCCCCAGTTTCAGCCTCATTTGCAATGTGTTGCCTGTTTCGCAGCTTGTGGCTAGGGCAGTGTTTGAAGATCTTTTTAATGCAGCTGATCAGTCTGTCAACTTTACCAGACTTGCTTTTCCCCAGCTCACTGATAAGAGAAATTATATGCATTACTTGTAATATAGACAGCATTAGGCATTTACAGCCAAAGACCTGCAGGTTGATAGGTAAGTTGGCCATTATAAATTGCCCCTAGTATAGGTAGGGGAATATAGGGAAGGTGGAGATGTGATAGGAATATGGGATTAGTGTAGGATTAGTATAAATGGGTGGTTGATGGTCGGCACACTCGGTGGGCCGAAGGGCCTGTTTCAGTGCTGTATCTCTAAATAAAATAAAATAAAATGTTGTCATTTATGTTGCATTTTCACTACTGAACGTACATAGAACAGTACAGCACAGTACAGGCCCTTCGGCCCACGATTTTGTGCCGAACCTTTAACCTACTCTAAGATCAAACTAACTACCTACCCTTCATTCTACTATCATCCATGTACCTATCCAAGAGTTGCTTAAATGTCCCTAATGTATCTGCTTCTACTACCACCGCTGGCAGCGCATTCCACGCACCCACCACTCTCTGTGTAAAGAACCTACCTCAACGTAGTTGAAATCTGCACTGTATTTTGAAATGGTTTTGATTATCGCTTGGGAAACTGTGATGTAATTAACAGCTAATAGTGGATGCAATCTGCGAGCGCTGTTGTTAGCTTTCCTGACCATACATATTCTGCCTTACCAGACATAAATTAAACAAAATATGCAGCACATAGTTGTCTTGCTCATTGGTGAACTCATCACAAATAATTACAAAAGACTCACATGCGTTAATCTGAAACGCTTAATCTCCTCACAATGTGTAGTTAAAACCTTCAGTAGGTAGTCCTGTCATGGTTTATTTACATTTGGCAAGCAACTGCCTTTTTGCACATTACGTTGAATGAATACCCTCAGCTTTGAATGATCAAGTTTTTCCTGTGGTATGTTGGCACTTGCAAAAGCATCCACAAGTCCCATTGTAACCGACTGATGATTTTCTGAACTCTCTGTTGGCTTCTTAAAAAAGAAATGAAATTGTTGCTTTTTTTGTGTGTGTGTTCGTTTTCCAGCAGTGCGGTGTCGGATGCTCTCTTTCTGCCGCAATGGCTTTCGAACTCAAAGTGGCACTCAACTGTTGCCTGCTGTGTGTGATCCATTGAAACATTGCAGCTTGAACAAAACAGTATTCCACCATCGGCATGCAGAATTTGGCTTCCAAATTCTTTCACTCAATGTGTTGCAGTAATGATGTGGCCATTTTTGATTTGCTCATTCTGGCATTCTCACTTGTATGCTGACAATTTAGACTGCTTCTCTCAAAACTGCACTGGACACCTTCCCTTTTCTACCAATCAGCGAGTTGAGCCTTGTGTCAATCACGAAAACGCGTGATCTTCGCAACATGCCCAGCAATCAGTGAGTTCAGCCTTGTGTCAATGAATAAAGCGCGCAAAGTTCGCAAAATGGCCGATTTCACAGAGGAGCCAAGATTTCACAGAGGATCCAGGATTTCACAGTCCGTGATGCATTTTTCACGGCCGTGAATTCAGTATCACAGAATTGCTACAGCACAGGAGGAGGCCATTTGGCCCATTGTGTCTGTGCCAGCTCTCTGAAAGAGCAATTTATCTAGTACCACTCCCCAGCCTTTTCCCCATAGTCCTGCATATTTTTCCCTTTCAGATAACAATCCAATTCCCTCTTGAAGGCCGTGATTGCACCTGCCTCCACCACACTGTCAGGCGGTGTATGCTAGATCCTAACCACTTGCTGTGTGAAAATGTTTTTCCTCATGTCATGATTGCTTCTTTTGCCAACTATCTTAAATCTATCTGTGCCCTCTTGCTGTTGATCCCTCCACCAATGGGAACAGTATTTCCCAGTCCCTACCCTGTCCAGACCTCTCATGATTTTGAATCTCCTCTTAACCTTCTCTTCAACGAAAACAGTCCCAACTTCTCCAATCTATTCATGTAATTTACATTCCTCATCACTGGAACACTGGAGGAGATATTGGATAGGCTGTCTGTACTCAAAGGCACCAGGACTGGATGAGATGCTTCCAAGGATACAGAGGGTGAGAGTGGAAATTGTGGAGGCACTGACCATAATTCTTCAGTCTACCTTCCATTCATGGGTGGTGACAGAGGACTGAAGAATTGCAGACATTACACCCTTGTTCAAAAAAGGGTGTAAAGATAAGCCCCGCATCGACAGGTCAGTCAGTTTAACTTTGATTGTGGGAAAATTCTAGAAAGAATAATTTGGGACTAAATTAAGTAGTCACATGGACAAATGTGGGTTAATTAAAGAAAGCCAGCATGGATTTCTTAAGGGAAAATCATGTTTAACTAACTTGCTGGAGTTTTTTGATTAGGTAACCAAGAGGGTTCATGAGGGCAATGCAATTGAAGAGGTGTGCATGGACTTCCAAAAGGCGTTTGATACAGTGTTGCACAACAGACTTGTGAGCAAAGTTATAGTTCATGGAATAAACGGAACTGACTGAGTGACAGGCAACAAAGAGTAGTGTTTAATGGATGTTTTTTGGGCTGGAGGAGGGTTTGTAGTGGAGATCCCCAGGGGTCAGTGTTGGGACCCTTGCTTTTCCTGATATATATTAATGACGTAGACCTTGGGTTACAGGGCACAATTTCAATGTTTACAGATGATACGAAGCATTGTGAACTTTGAGGAGGATAGTGTAGAACTTCAAAAGGATATAGACAAGTTGGTGGATTGGGCGGACTAGTGGCAGATGAAGTTCAATGTGGAGAAATGTGAAGTGATACATTTTGGTAGGAAGATCATGGAAAAACAATATAAAATAAAGGGTAGAATTCTAACGGGGTGCAGCAGCAGAGGGACCTGGGTGCATATGTGCTTAAGTCATTGAAGGTGTTGGGACGAGTTGAGAGAGTGGATAATAAAGCATACAGTATCCTGGGCTTTATTATTGGGGGCATAGAGTACAATAGCAAAGAAGTTATGTTGAATTCATATAAGACACTAATTCAGCCTCAGCTGGAGTATTGCATCCAGTTCTGGGCACCACGCTTTAGAAAGGATGTAAAGGCATCAGAGGGAGTGCAAAAAAGATTCATGAGAATGATTCCGGGGATGAGGAACTTCAGTTATGAAGATAGATTGGAGAAGTTAGGACTGTTTTCCTTGGAGAAGAGAAGGCTGAGAGGAGATTTGATAGAGGTTTTCAAAATCATGAGGGGTCTGGACAGAGTAGATAGGGAGAAACTGTTCCCACTCGTGAAAGGATCGAGAAGGAGAGGGCACAGATTTAAAGTAATTGTTAGGAGAAGCAAAAGCAACATGAGGAAAAAACTTTTTCATGCAGCATGTGGTTAAGACCTGGAATATACTGCCTGAGAGTGGTGGAGGCAGGTTCAATTGAAGCATTCAAAGGGAGTTAGACAGTTATACGAAAAGGAAGAATGTGCAGGGTTACGGGGAGAAGGCAGGGGAGTGGCATTAGGTGAAACGCTCATTAAGAGAGCCAGTGCGGACACAATGGGCCGAATGGCCTCCTTTTGCGCTGTAACAATTCTGTGATTCTCATGAACGTTTTCTGGACTCTCCAATTTGGTAGGGCCCTACCCATAAGGCTACATTTGCAGTCATCTCCCGTTAGTCCAGTGTGATTCTGAGATCTGTTCGCAACCTGATGTCACATTTGACTCCGAGATGAGTTTCCAACCTCATATTCATCCCAATACTATGACTGCCTATTTCCACCTCTGTAACATTGCCCAATTTTGTCCGTTTCAGCTGATCTGCTGCTAAAACCCTCATTCATGCTTTCATTGCATCTAGACTTGACTATTCCAATACCCTCCTGGCTGGTATCCCATATTCTACTCTCTGTAAACTTGAGGTCATCCAAAACTCTGCTGCCTGTCACTTAACTCGCACCAAGCCCCATTCTCCTATCACCCCTGTGCTTGCTGACTTACGTTGGGTCCCGGTCAAGCAAGGTCTTGATTTTAAAATTCTCATCCTTGTTTTCAAATCCATCCATGGTCTCGCCCCTCCCCATCTGTAATCTCTGGCAGCCCACAACCCTCCAAGATATCTGCACTCCTCTAATTCTGGCTTCTTGTGCATCCCTGATTTTAATCGCTCCACCATTGGTGGCCACGCCTTCAGTTGCCCCAAGCTCTGGAATACACTCCCTACACATCTCCGCCTCTTGATCATGCTTTCCTCCTTTAAGGCACTCCTTAAAACCTATCTCTTTGACCAAGCTTTTGGTCATCTGACCTAATATCTCCTTTTGTGGCTCAGTGTCAGACTTTGTTCTTAATAATGCTCCTGTAAAGCTCCTTGGGCCGTTTTGTTACGCTAAACGTGCTATAAAAATATAACTTGATGTTATTGTTGGGAAGTAGCCATAACCTCCCTTATACTCTGTAGCCATTCTGATATTTCTAAGTGCAGGCATGAAGGACTCAAGATTGTTTGACCTGCAGAGGATATCACAGTTGTGGCAGATCCAACTCGAACCCAACTTCCATACCTGTACACATTCAAGCAGTGATCCCTGCCTAGCAATCAAAAGCAGGAACTGCGCTTGATTTCCCTACTTCCTCCCTCCCAAGCCTGGGACTTGAAGATGAGATCTTACAATCCAGCAGAGGTTAAAGATCAAATTTAGAAACTTCTGATCTGTATTCATTTAACTCATTAAACTATTAAGAACATAAGAAATAGGAGCAGGAGTTGGAGTAGACCATTCGGCCCTTTGAAACTGCTCCACCAATCAATACAAACATGGTTATGAGAGAGCTTTGTGGTCATAAGAAATAACTTGCATTGGCTTAGAAATAATATGACTACTCCGGTGCTTCCCTGGCTGGCATCCCATCTTCCACTGTTTAGAAACTTGAGCTTATTCCAAAGCCCATTACATCAACCCTGTGCTCGCCGATCTACATTGGCCCCCAGTTAACCAATGGCTTGAATTTAAAATCCTCATCATTATGCTGAAATTTCTCGATATCTTTGTAGCCTCCTACAGCCTTTTGAGAACTCAGCATTCCTCCAATTCTGGCCCTCTTTTGCATCTCCGACTTCCTTTGCCGCACCGTTGGCTGCAGTGCCTTTGATCATCTAAGCCCTAAGCTCTGGAATTCACTCCCTAAACCTCTTCATCTCTCTCACCTCCTTTAAATCAATGAGAGAGGTTTATGATTTAAATACCTGTTTGACTAAGCTTCTGGTCACCTGTTCTAATATATCCTTTAGCTCAGTGTCAAGTTTTTTCTGATTATGCTCCAGTGAAGCACTTTGGAACATTTTATTATGTTAAAGGTGCTATAAAAATGCAGGTTGTTGTTATCGTACTTCAACATAAGCCAAAGAACCCCAAAGCCGAAGTCACATGAACAACAAAATGAATAAATGGTCAGATAATGTATTTTTGGTGGTTGAGAGAGGAGTGTTGGCAAGGATATCTCCCTGGTTTCTTCAAATTACGCTATGCAACCTTTTATATTCACCTGAACATTTGTTGACATTTCTGAAAGGCAGCACCTATGATTATGTAGCATATTCTCAGTGCTACACTGAAATGCCAGCCTATATTACGTGCTAAAGTCCAATGTGGGACTTCTACCTCAGAGGCAAGAGGGTTCCCCTAACTGCCCCCACAAAAGGCTTAATTATACCATCCAAAATCTAGGATTAAAGCAGGAAACATATCGGCATACTATTACTACAGGGACTGCTAAAGTTAATTTGCCTAGCATGTACTCTAATCTTGCAAATTCAATTTTGCTAATAAGCTATATTGAGTTATATTGTCCTATTGACAGTTATATTGTCATTTTCAAACATGTGTTATGGTTGATTATTGAATGCAACTAAGTCCATAGTAAGGTAATTCTGAAACCAAGTTCATGCTTGTGTGATAATTATGTTGACAATTGTATTAAACCTTTTTTGAAGTAGTGAAATTAAGAAGGTGTTAGTCGTATATGGAATTTTGTCCCATCCAGTCCTCACTATTTCTGAGATGAGCTAGGTGTTCGGTATTCCTGCCAGTGCTGTAAGTAACACGGAGTCCAGCTTGACAGAGTACTGCTTTGACAGAGTACTTGGAATTTGGTGAGAGGGGGAATTCGGTGCAGTGAAGGAAGAGGTGCTGTTCTGGTCTTTTACAAAATGAGGAGCGGTCCAAGTGTGGGAGCAGTCTGAATGAGGGAGCAGAAGACAGCGAGGCTGGTGAGTAGCTGGTAAATATTTCTAGTTAATAGCATAGAATGTAAAGGCATGGCAGGGAACCTCAGCCCCATGGAATGCGCATCCTGTGCCATGTGGGAAATCCTGGATGCTTCTCTCTGGGTTTCGGAGCTTGAGCGGCAGCTGCAGTCGCTATGGGGCATCCGCGAGGCTTAGAACTTCGTGGATAACGCGCTTCTGGAGGTAGTCAGCCCGAAGCTTAAAAATGTGCAGGCAGAAGGAATGGAAGACCAGCAGAAGGTCAAGGAGGGGCAGGCAGAAAGTGTAGGGATGTAATGAGTGCATCTCGCTCTCCCACCGGTATAGTCAGAGTGATGGTTCATCTGGGGAGTGCAAGCAGAGCCATGGGTGGCTCAGCTGCACAGTGGTGGAGGAAGAAGTATGAGACCAATAGGGATAGGGGATTAGATCGCGAGAGGAACCTAAAGGTGCTTCTGCGGCCGCAGATGTGACTCCAGGGTGGTATGTTGCCTCCCTCGTGCCAGGGTCAAGGATGTCACTGAGCGGCTGCTGGATGTTCTGAGCCTGAGGGGGGAGGATGAACAGCCAGAGGTCGTGGTCCATGTTGGCATCAATGAGATAGGCAGAAGTAGGATGAGGTCCTGAAGACAGAGTGTAGGGATCTAGGAGAGAGTTTGAAAAACAGGACCTCAATGGTAGTAATCTCTGGATTACTCCCGGTGCCACGTGCTACTGAGTCCAGAAATAGGAAGATAGAGCTGATGAATGTGTGCCTGGAGAGATGGTGCTGGAGGGAGCCTTTAGATTCCTATGGCATTGGGACTGCTTTAGGAGAGGTGGGACCTTTAGAAGCTGGATGGGTTGTACTCCAACAAGGCTGGGATCAATGTTCAAGGAAGCCAGCCAGGGGTTTTGACCTCCTCAGAGACACATTGAATGACAGGGGAGACTCTATGTCCGGTCATGTGATCGGCTCAGGAAGGTTTTCTTTCTCATTGGAACCTTTTAAAAACCAGTGAGTTGGACAAAGAGCAGACATTTTGAAACTTAGACCTGACCTGCCTGGAGACTAGAGAAAAAGATCTCTCTCTGTAAAGGAAACCTGCATTTCTTGAAAAGAAATCCTGTATTTGAAAGGTGGCAGATTCCTAATGCCTCCTGTCTCTGAAGAATTCCTACATGCAGTGTGGTTTCTGTTGCCTCCTGTGTTTTGGGAGATCCTAGAACCTGAAGAAAGCTTCTACAGCTGTATTGCTGCTGTGAGTCCTAAACAGACCAGTTGCTGCACCCCAGCTGAGAGACCTATGTGATACCTGCTGTCATTGAATTGCCTTGAACGCCTACCCATCACAGACTGTTCATCAACCTCGCCTGGAGAGACTTCGAGTAGCATCCGACTATTCAACTCTGGAACACCTCACCCAACTGAAGTCTTTCCTACCAGAATGTGACAAACTGAATTATTTTATTATTCCTTTTATTCCTATGAAATAGCTGTAAACCAGAATCCTTTTTGTCACCGGTTAACCATTTTGTTTTGAATGTACGTGTGTGTGCATGAGGTCTAGGGAAATAAGGAGCTTTTCACAAATATAGACTTATCTCATTAGTGTTTAAGATTTTTATTATTTTTTCTAATAAATAGTTAATGTTGTTGTTTAAAGAAACCTGGCTGGTGTGCTTTATTCTGGGGGACAAATAGAGTGCCTAATTGGTTATTCTTCAGTGGGTGGGAAAATTTATTGATATGCTGTGACCCATGGAGAAGTGGGACTGAATTACCAGTGCATTTCTTCCATCTTGGTCATAACAAAGGTAAATCAGTGCTAGGTCAGTGGGACGCATTCATGGAAGAGATAGTAAGGGTTCAGAGTAACTCTGTTGCCTTAAAGAAAACAAAGTGATTATCGACAATGCAGCCGGCAGCTTTGCGCAGCGTTCTGCATTGCCAGGACCGGTTGGCGTATGCGCAGATTACATCATCGAGTAACGCGTGCAGAAAGCGGGGGTGGTGGGAGCAGGGAGAGAGTGGGGGGGGTGGGGGAAGCGGGGAGAGCACGGCCAAAGACCTTGGTGGTGGTGGCGGGTGCGCTGTCCTCCTCTCCCCCCCACCACCAACCCCGGCCCGCCTGCTCGCTCTCTCCCCCCCCCGCCCGCTTGCTCGCTCTCATTCCCCCCCAAACCCGCTCCGCCCGCTCGCTCTCACACCCCCCTCCCCCCACCGACCTGCTCGCTCGCTCGCTCGCTCCCTCCTGCCATTGTGTGCTGCCGTGTGTTTAGGTTGCCTTCGTGTGATTATTTGAGCAGTGCCATCTTTAGTCCTGGAAGCTGCTGATGTCGCAGACTGTGAGGTTTTAGTGGCACAGGCTGCATTTGCGCATGTGCCACTGCAGCACCACCTAGTGGTAGCATTGTCAGCAAGCACAGCCTAAAGAAAAAGTGTGGGACTAACAAATCCAGAGCCCCCTGGATGTCAATGGGTTTAAACGTGAGGATAATGCAAAAAAAGGGAAGATTATGACAGTTACTGAGGACTAAATACCTAGAGGAGTTTCAAAATTGTACGGGTGAAATTAAAAAGGAAATTAGGAAAAAAAGAGAGGGCATGAAAAAATATTGGCAAGTAAAATCAAGGCAAACCCAAAAATTTTTTATAAATACGGAAAGACCGTCATGCTCAGAAGGAGTTGTGATAAAATCAACAATGAACTGGAGGGATTATGACAATAAAAAGTCAACTGTTAAACTGAACCGTAAGAAAATGGGCACATCTGTATCACAGGCAAAATGGAGTAGAGGTCAGGTGACTCCTCCTGTTCTGGCAATCACCAAGCCTGTCTGCAAAGACAACATTCATAAACTGCATCAGAATTATCTCTGGGGAAAACCCATTTAAATTGAATGTTAATTCCATGTTAATGACTCCTACCTACAAGAATAGGACTAACAAAAGTTTGGTAAGACAGGCTGAGTCCATAGCCCAAACCTAGATGAATGGGTGTAAAGTAGCACCATTGTAACAGAATGGTCCCCACCCAGGCCATAAGATAGCAATGTTTTCCATATCCTGAACCATTGTGTGGTCACACCAGGGAAGAGGGCCCTGTGACATCTGACAGAGACTCAAATGTTATGGATTTTTACCTTAAAATGATAGCCCTCTGGAGAGAGTAGGGAGTTCAACAAAAGACTACCAAAAGCCAGTTCCAGCCAAAGGCTGTAAGATTGGTCCAACTAAGGAAAAAGCCCTGCTGCTGAAGCTATACTTCAACTTGCTGAAACAGAGAACTTAAAAAGTGACCACAGCCTCCGGTCTGAAGTTTCAACCACCAGAAATCTACAACGCCTTAGCAAAGTCATCACGACAAACATCCAAGCCTTCACCTTTGAAAAAATTATCCTCCCGAGAAGATTCAACAGATTTCTGTGAAAAACTCTTACATCACATTGGACTTTAATTGCATCCTTCTCTTTTCCTCTTATTCTATTGATTCTTGTGTATGCAGCTGTACAGCAGACATCTCAAAACCCTGGAGAGATATCACCAGCCGTGCCTCCGCAAGATATCAGCGTCCTCTCTCAGGCCAACATCCCTAGTATCGAGACACTGGTCATGGCTAGTCAGTTTTGCTGGGCAGGCCACATTGTCCACATGCCTGACACAAGACTTCCAAAACAAGCTTTTTACGCCGAGCTCCGTCACAGCAAGAGGCTACCTGGAGGGTAGAGGAAACGCTACAAGGATGTCCTTAAAGCCTCCCTGAAAAAATGTGACATCTCCACCAATTTGTGGGAATCTCTTGCCCGAGAATGCCCAAAATGGAGAAGAAGCATCCACGATGGTGCCAACCAGTTGGAACAACGTCGACATGCCCAGGCAGTGACCAAGTGCAAACAGCGGATGGAGCATTCGGAATTGCGAGCATCCCATTCACTCGCCTCACCAAACACTACTTGCACCACCAGTGGCAGAGTGTGCGGATCCAGAATTGGACTATTCAGTCACCTAAGGACCCACAACCCTGGAAAGGAAGAAAATCTTCCTCATTCCTGAGGGACTGCCTAAGAAGAATGCTCGAGTGGGTGAAGGTTGCAAACAATTTGAGTTTTGCTATTAAAATAAAATTTAACCTTCCTTTTTCTAAACCTATGAGAAAACCTGTCATTTGTCTGTTTATTTGACCCTAAAACACTCAGGGACTAACACATTGTTTTTAACAAAACACTATTGCGGTCAGTGTGAGGTGAGAAGTGGAAGTTACCCACACCACAGAATCACAGAATTATTACAGTACAGAAGAAAGCCATTCGGACCTAGTGTCTGCACAGACTCTCCGAATGAGCAAATCACCGAGTCCCATCCTCCCGCCGTAACCCTACACATTTTTCCTTTTCAGATAACAGTCTAATTCCCTTTTGAATGCATGGATTGAACCTGCCTGCACCACACTCTCAGGCCATGCATTCCACTCGCTGTGTAAACATTTTTTTCCGGACATCGCTTTTGCTTCTTTTTCCAATTACTTTAAATCTTTGCTGTCTCATTCTCGATCCTTTTATGAGTGTGAACAGTTTCTCAACATCTACTCTGTCCAGACCCCTCATGATTTTGAATACCTCTATCAAATCACATCTCAGCCTTCTATTCTCGAAGGAAAACAGTCCCAACTTCTCCAATCTATCTTCATGACTGAAGTTCCTCATCCCTGGAACCATTCTTATGAATCTTTTCTGCACTCTCTCCAATACTTTCACATCTTTCCTAAAGTGCAGCCTCCTGAACTGGATGCAATACTCCAGCTGAGGCCAAACTGGCGTCTTAACAAGTTCAACATAACGTTCTTGCTCTGTACTCTATGCCCCTATTAATAAAGCCTAGAATACTGTATGCTTTATTAACTGCTCTCTCAACCTGTCCTGCCACCTTCAATGACTCATGTACATATACACCCAGGCTTCTCTGCTCCTGCACCCCTTTTAGAGTTGTATGCTTTAACATATATTGTGTCTCCATGTTCTTCCTACCAAAATGAATTTCTCCGCATTGAACTTCATCTGTCACTTGTCTGCCCTTTCCACCAACTTGTCTATGTCCTTTTGAAGTTCTAGACTACCGTCCTCACAGTTCACAATGCTTCCATGTTTCGTGTCATTTGCAAATTTTGAAATTGTACCCTGTACACCAAGGTCCAGGTCACTAATATCTCAAAGTGACTCCTGACAACGCAGCCAAGTGCCAACGTCATCAGTGTGTTCCTAGCTGCGCACTTGTGCAGAATGGTTTTTCCTGTCAGTATGGTGCTGCGAATGCACAGCCTACATCAGCACCCGGCTTGGCAGAACTAATTCATGCATGCGCACTAAACCGTCATCACGTGCCTCCGGTGCCCCACTTCCCCCCACCCCTCGACCGCTTGCACCCCGCTTCACCCCCCTTCCAACATGGCCGCTCACTCCAGGCCTCACTGCATCCCCCCCCTCGGCCGATTGCTCCCCACTGCGCCACCCGAAGTGACGAACCACCAAAACACAAGGTGGTGAGCGAATGGCTAAGAGAAGGCAGCGGCGAGTTGGGAAGTGAGCGGCAAGCGACGGGCGTGGGAGGGAGTGGTGGAAAGAAGCATGGTGACAGGGTTCTGTTGGGAGTGGGATGGAGGCGGTGATCGCAGCCATTGTGGGGATTTGGACTTAATTTGTTTTTTGTGATAAATTGAGCAACGCCATCTTTATTACTGGCAGTTGCCTTGATGTCACAGAGAGTGACGTTTCAGTGGATGAGGCTACTTTTGCGCATGTGCCAGTGTTGCGCCACCCAATGGTCACATTGTCAGCAACCCCTGGGGAACTCCACTACAAACCTTCCTCTAGCCCAAAAAACATCCATTAACCACTACTCTCTGCTTCCGGTCACTCAGCCAATTTCATTCCATAAGCTATAACTTTGCTCACAGGCCTGTTGTGTGGCACTGTATCAAATGCCTTCTGGAAGTCCACGTACACCACATCAATAGGATTGTCCTTATCAACCCTTTCTGTAACCTCTTCAAAAAACTCCAGCAAGTTCGTTAAACGCGATTTTCTTTTGACAAATCTGTGCTGGCTTTCCTTAATTAACTTCCATATGCCTATGAATTTTGTCCAGAATTATTGTTTCTATAATTTGCCCCACCACTGAAGTTAAACTGACTGGCCTGTAGTTGCTGGGCTTATGTTTACACCCTTTTTTTGAACAAGGGTGTAAGATTTGCAATTCTCCAGTCCTCTAGCACCACCTAAGTCTAAGGAAAACCGGAAAATTATGGCCAGTGCTTCCGCAGTTTCCATACTCACTTCCCTGAGCATCCTTGGATGCATCTCAACCAGTCTTGGTGCTTTATCAACTTTAAGTATAGACAACCTATCTAATACCTCCACCTTATCAATTTTAAATTCTTCTAGTGTATTAATTACCTCCTTTTTTACTGCGGCCTGCATAGCATCTTCTTCCTTAGTAAAAAAGACACAAATTATTCATTTAAGGGTTACGGTAATGTAGTGGTTATGTTACTGGACAGCTAATCCAGAGGCCTGGACAGAACAGCAATTCAAATCCCACCATGGCAGTTTGAAAATTTGAAGTCAGTGGGGAAAAAAAAGCTGGGATCTATGAAAGAGACCATAAAGCTATGGATTCAAATGTCCTTTAAGGAAGGCAACGTGCTGGCCTACCACTTACCATCTGTCTGTAATAAATACAAGAGGATAACTAAAGAAAAAATAGGAATTATTGGGGACCATAAGGATAATCTGTGTGTGGAGGTGGAGGATGTTGGTATGGTTCTTAATGAATACTTTGCATCTGTTTTCACAAAAGAGAGACAATACAGACATTGCAATCAGGGAGAAGTGTGAAATATTAAATAAAATGAATATAGTGAGAGAGGAAGTATTAATGGGTTTAACATCTTTGAAAGGGGATAAATCCCCATGCCCAGACAAAATCTATCCTACGCTTTAAGGGAAACAAGAGAATAGTGGAGGCTGTGATCATTTTTAAATCCTCTTTGGCTACACATGTAGTGCCAGAGGGCTGGAGAACAGTTGACATTGTACCATTGTTTAAAAAGGGAGAAAGGGATAGACTGAGCAATTTCAGGACAGCCAGCCTAACCTCGGTGGTGGGAAAATTATTGGAATAAATTCTGAGGGACAGGAGAAATCTTCATCCAGAAAATCACAGATTGATCAAAGACAGCCAGCACAGATTTGTTAAGGGAAGGTTGTGTCTGACTAACATGATTGAAATTTTTGACGAGGTAATAAGGCATTTGGTGTCATCTGTATTGATTTTAGCAAAGCTTTTAATAAGGTCCCTTGTGGCAGACTGGTCACGACAGTAAAAGCCTATGGGATCCAAAGCAAAGTGGCAAGTTGGATCCAAATTGGCTCAGAGGCAGGAAGCAGAGGGTATTGGTTGAAGGGTGTTTTTGTGACTGGAAGTGGGGTTCTGCAGGGCTCAGTACTAGGCCCCTTGCTTTTTGTGGTATATATCAATGATTTGGGCTTGAATGTAGGGGGTATGATTATGAAGTTTGCAGACGATACCAAAATTGGCCACAATGTTAAGACGACAGCTGTAGCCTGCAGGAAGATATCAAAGGACGAGTCAGGTGACAAATGGAGTTCAATCTGGAGAAGTGTGAGGTAATGCATTTGGGGAAGGTTAACAGGGCAAGAAAATATATTGTTACAACCAGGTGAGAAAGGTGTCTAGGGGTCTCTCTCAGCCTTCACCTGGTCTTACCGTAACAGGGTTTAACTTTAAACACACCGTGTTTTTAGCACGGCCTTGGTGAATCCTTGTGCACTGCTTTCCAATTATAAGGCAAAGAAATCAGCACAAATAGGCTTTCTTTGGTTTAAAGAAGAAAAGTTGAAATTTATTTAAACTTAAACCTAAACTCTAATTCGGTTAACGCCTATGGATACACGACGCGTCCACGCTAGCATACATACAAGATACACATGTGCAGATACAGACAGAAAGAGAATAGAACAAATAAGGTGGAAAGGTTTGAGGCGTTATCAGAAGAATTGTTGTTACGGTTCTTGGAGCTCACTGTACAGTCTTTGATTGTAGGTAGATCTTGCTTTTCGTTGGGGCTCAGTATTCTTCTTAAACCTTGTTTGCTGTAGGAGACTTTTTTCTCTTGGGATTCATGTGTCTTCAGTGGATTCAGAGGCTTGTGAGAAAGATAGGAACAGACAGGAGAGAGATCTTCAGTCCAGGAGCAAACAGACATTTTGCCCAAACTATTTGTACAAATTCAAAAAACTCAGGTTGCCTAGCAGGTTAGTTATGTGACTATAATAAAAAGAAATGCTGGAACCACTCATCAAGTCTGGCAGCATCTGTGGAAAGAGAAGCGGAGTTAACGTTTCGGGTTAGTGACCCTTCTTCGGAACCGAAGTTCTCTTTCCACAGATGCTGCCAGACCTGCTGAGTGGTTCCAGCATTTCTTGTTTTTATTTCAGATTTCCAGCATCCGCAGTATTTTGCTTTTATTATAGTTATGTGACTAGCTGGTTTTACCATGTTCGTTTGTGTATTTGACTATCTTAGCAGTCAACCTGGAAATGCAAGCTCCCCCACCTTCAACATCTGGTGATCAAAAGTCGATTGTGGATTGAATGTGTCAGGGAATGACTGCTTTGTCCTTCCAAACATTGGTCTGCTAATATGCAAATGTCTTTTCCAGCCCTGGCTGATCTGTTTAACAGTTTAAAATCAGTGTTCATGACAAAATTAATGTGCCTCATTCTTGGCAGATAGGGGCCTAGCATGACAACATAATAAATGATATAATACTAAGAAGTTTAAAGCAACACAGAGTGCATGTCTTGATCCTTGGAGGTGACTGGACAGGTCGATAAGGTAGTCAAAAAGGCATAAGGGATACTTGCCTTTATTAGCCAAGGCATAGAATATAAGAGCTGGGAGGTAATGCTGGAGGCGGTGGCATAGTGGTATTGTCACTGGACTAGTAATCCAAAGACCAAGTGTATTGCTCTGGGGATAAATCCCATCACTGCAGAAGGTGGAATTTGAATTCAATTAATAAATCTGGAATTAAAAGCTAGTCTAATGATGGCCAGGAAACCATTGTCAATTGTTGTAAAAACCCATCTGGTTCACTGATGTTCTTTAGGGAAAGAAATCTGCTGTCCTTACCTGGTCTGGCCTACATGTGACTCCAGATCCACAGCAATGTGGTTGACTCTTACATGCCCTCCGAAATGGTCTAACAAGCCACTCAGTTGTAACTAACTGCTACGAAGTCAATAAAAAAAGAATGAAACCGGACGGACCAGCTGGCATCGACCTAGGCACCGGAAACGACAACGGCAAACCCTGCCCTGTCGAACCTGCAAAGTCCTCCTTACTAACATCTGGGGGCTTGTGCTAAAGTTGGGAGAACTGTCCCACAGACTAGTCAAGCAACAGCCTGACATAGTCATACTCACGGAATCATACCTGACAGATAATGTCCCACACGCTGCCATCACTATCCCCGGGTATGTCCTGTCCCACCGGCAGGATAGACACAGCAGAGGTGGCGGCACAGTGGTATACAGTTGAGAGGAAGTTGCCCTGGGAGTCCTCAACATTGAATCTGGACCTCATGAAGTCTCATGGCATCAGGTCAAACACGGACAAGGAAACCGTCTGCTGATTACCACCTACCGCCCTCCCTCAGCTGATGAGTCAGTACTCCTCCA
The DNA here is from genome assembly GCF_036365525.1 of Heterodontus francisci. Lineage (NCBI taxonomy): Eukaryota > Metazoa > Chordata > Chondrichthyes > Heterodontiformes > Heterodontidae > Heterodontus > Heterodontus francisci. The sequence goes on along the minus strand of NC_090388.1, from coordinate 23,981,195 downwards.
TGTTGAACACCACTTGGAGGAAGCACTGAGGGTGGCAAGGGCACAGAATGTACTCTGGGTGGGGGACTTCAATGTCCATCAAGAGTGGCACGGTAGCACCATTACTGACCGAGCTGGCTGAGTCCTAAAGGACATAGCTGCTAGACTGGGTATGCGGCAGGTGAGGCAACCAAGAGGGAAAAACATGCTTGACCTCATCCTCACCCATCTGCCTGCCGCAAATGCATCTGTCCATGACAGTATTGGTAGGAGTGACCACCGCACAGTCCCTGTGGAGACGAAGTCCCACATTCACATTGAGGATACCCTCCATCGTGTTATGCGGCACTACCACCATGCTAAATGGGGTAGATTTCGAACAGATCTAGCAATGCAAAACTGGGCATCCATGAGGCGCTGTGGGCCATCAGCAGCAGCAGAATTGTACTCAACCACAATCTGTAACCTCATGGCCTGGCATATCCCCCACTCTAACATTACCATCAAGCCAGGAGACCAACCCTGGTTCAAAGAAGAGTGCAGGAGGGCATGCCAGGAGCAGCACCAGGCATATCTCAAAATGAGCTGGTCAACCTGGTGAAGCTACAACACAGGACTATCTACATGCCAAACTGCATAAGCAGCATGCGACAGACAGAGCCAAGCGATCCTATAACCAACGGATCAGATCTGCAGTCCTGCCACATCCAGCCGTGAATGGTGGTGGACAATTAAGCAACTAACTGGAGGAGGAGGCTCCACAAATATCGTCATCCTCAATGATGGGGGAACCCAGCACATCAGTGCAAAAGATAAGTCTGAAGCATTTGCAACAAACTTCAGCCAGAAGTGCCGAGTTGATGATCCATCTCGGCCTCCTCCTGAAGTCCCCAGCATCACAGATGCCAGACTTCAGCCAATTCGATTCACTCCACGTGATATCAAGAAACGACTGAAGGCACTGGATACTGCAAAGGCTATGGCCCCTGACAACATTCCGGCAACAGTACTGAAGACCTGTGCTCCAGAACTTGCCGGGCCCCTAGCCAAGCTGTTCCAGTACAGCTACAACACCGGCATCTACCCTGCAATGTGGAAAATTGCCCAGATATGTCCTGTCCACAAAAAGCAGGACAAGTCCAACCTGGCCAATTACTGCCCCATCAGCCTACTCTCAATCAATAAAGTGATGGAAGGTTTTTTCAACAGAGCCATCAAGCGACACTTGCTTAGCAATAACCTGCTCAGTGACACTCAGTTTGGATTCCACCAGGGCCACTCAGCTCCTGACCTCATTACAGCCTTGGTTCAAACATGGACAAAAGAGCTGAACTCAGGAGGTGAGGTGAGAGCGACTGCCCTTGACACCAAGGTAGCATTTGACCGAGTATGGCATCAAGGAGCCTTAGCAAAACTGAAGTCAATGGGAATCGGGGGAAAACTCTCCACTGGTTGGAGTCATACCTGTGCAAAGGAAGATGGTTATGGTTGTTAGAGGTCAATCATCTCAGCTCCAGGACATCACTGCAGGAGTTCCTCAGGGTAGCGTCCTAGGCCCAAACACTTTCTGCTGCTTCATCAATGACCTTCCTTCAATCGTAAGGTCAGAAGTGGGGATGTTCGCTGATGATTGCACAATGTTCAGCACCATTCGTGACTCCTCAGATACTGAAGCAGTCCATGTAGAAATGCAGCAAGACCTGGACAATATCCAGGCTTGGGCTGATAAGTGGCAAGTAACATTCGCGCCACACAAGTGCCAGGCAATGACCATCTCCAACAAGAGAGAATCTAACCTTCTCCCCATGACATTTACTGGCATTACCATCGCTGAAGCCCCCACTCTCAACATCCCGGGCCTACCATTGACCAGAAACTGAACTGGAGTAGCTATATAAATACCGTGGTTACAAGAGCAAGTCAGAGACTAGGAATCCTGCGGCGAGTAACTCACCTCCTGACTCACCAAAGCTTGTCCACCATCTACAAGGCACAAGTCAGGAGTGTGATGGAATATTCTCCACTTGCCTGGATAGGTGCAGCTCCAACAGCACTCAAGAAGCTCAACACCATCCAGGACAAAGCAGCCCGCTTGATTGGCACCCCATCCACAAACGTTCACTCCCTCCACCACCAACACACAGTGGCAGCAGTGTGTACCATCTACAAGATGCACTGCAGCAACGCACCCAGACTCCTTAGACAGCACCTTCCAAACCCACAACCTCGACCAACTAGAAGGACAAGTGCAGCAAATGCATGGGAACAGCATCACCTGCAAGTTCCCCTCCAAGTCTCACACCATCCTGACTTGGAACTATATCACCATTCCTTCCCTGTTGCTGGGTCAAAATCCTGGAACTCCCTTCCTAACAGCACTCGGCGTACCTACCTCCCATGGACTGCAGCGGTTCAAGAAGGCAGCTCACCACCACCTTCTCAAGGGCAATTAAGGATGGGCACTAAATGCTGGCCTAGCTAGCGATGCCCACATTTCCTGAATGAATAAAAATGTATAAAACACTCATTAGGCCGCGATTGGAATACTGCATGCAGTTCTGATCATCACACAATTGGAAAGATGTGATTGCACCGGAGAGATTTTACAAGGATGTTGCATGGACTGTAGAATTTTAGTTATGAGGAAAGATTGGATAGTTTAGGGTTGGTATTTTTGGAACAGAGGAGATTGAAGGGAGACCTAATTGAGGTGTATAAAATTATGAGGGATCTAGATAGAGTGGATCGGAAGCTCCTATTTCCCTAGGTGTGGGGTCTGTAACCAGGGAGAATAGATTTAGGGCAAGAGGTAGGAAGTTGAGAGAGGATTTGAGCAGAATCCTTTTTTTTTTAAACCCAGAGGGTAGTGGGGATCTGAAACTCACTGCCTCGAAGGGTGGTAGAGGCAGAAACCCTTATGACATTTAAAAAGTAGTGGATATGCATTTGAAGTGCCATAATCTACAAGGCTGCAGACCAAGAGCTTTGGCCGGATGGCTACTTCTTGGCCGGAGCAGACACAATGGCACCTTCTATGCTTTAAATTTCTATGATTCTGTAATTCTGTGCTGGAACTTGCTTATGCTATGGTCAAGCTGTGGCTGTATCCTTATAAATGTGTTGGTTTATATAGGATGATTTTAGAGCCAAATTGGGAATATTATCCTAAACATAAACCTGGATCACAGTCAATTTCAGCTTTCGGATAAGATGTTAAACCAAAGCTCCATCTGTCCTCTCAGGTGAACACAAAAGATCCCATGGCACTATTTTGAAGAAGAGCAGGGGAGTTATCCCTGATGTCCTGGCCAATATTTTATCCTTAATCAACATCACAAAAACGAAACAGATTAGCTGGTCATTGCTGTTTGTGGGAGTTTGTTGTGTGCAAATTAGCTGCTGCATTTTCTACATTAGAACAGTGACTACACTTCAAAAATACAGCATTAGCTGTAAAACACTTTGGGACATCCGGTGGTCATGAAAGGCAAGTCTTTTTTTTCTTTCGATCATAGTTTGATTAAATAATCCACATTATTATTATACACCAAAATTGGTTACAAGAATTCAAATATACTAAGTTTTAGGCCTGTCCTAGATAAAATAATTTTAGATTAGGACATTGACTCAGCTATTTACGGGGAGAGAGCTGGGGCGTCTTTTAGAGTGAGGTTTTAACTTACTCAAAACCCATCCACTTATAAAGAATTAAAATTGGGCCCGTCTAGGAAGACTGGAAATACAGAGACGCTACCAAATTTATGGGGCGAGGGGGTAGAGCGATAGCGGGTTTAGAGGTTCCAGGTCAGCATTGAATCACGAGTTGGGGCTGAAATTTGGATGGTGGGGGGCCTGCAGATCGAATTGCGGGGGCTGAAAATCAGATTGCAAGATTAGCGAATTGAGCTGATCCCAAGAAGTAGAGTGCAGTATGTAAATATAAGGAAATATGAATTTTAAGTTATTTGGGGAAACCTGTCCAGAAGAATTGAAAATTGCAGCCTCGCTTGTAACAGCAAAGTCACCTTAAACTGCTGCAGTTGATAAACAGCCTTTTCCAGTCTAACCAATATGCTGTTTATTCCTTTGTTCAACTACAACCACTCTGATTACTGGGCCTTGGTAGACTATATTTAATCTTTTAGCTTTGATAGGACGCAACTACATTAATTCTGCAAACCGAATTAGTAAAAAGGAAGATGTTTTGAGATTTGATTAGTCAGTCATGTCGTTTAAGTTTAGAGGTCTACAGGATGGGCCATTAACCCATAGACAATAGGAGCTTGTGATGAGATTAGATTCAGAGACGAGAGACCCAAGCATCATCTGAACCTGCGCATATCATCAATGTGACTGGGTAGTTTCAGGCAAGCGTGGGAGAAAATGGGATTGGGTGAATTCTGCTGCAAGCGCCTGATTGTGGGGTAGAACTGGGGGTCTTGGATCCATTCAGTGTAGAAGATTTGACAGTAAACAGCTGGACGGTGAATGAGGACAAACTGAAGTGGGGACATGGATCAGAAGGTCACACCCTCTACCCTAGCATCAGTGGAGTAATGTAATTCTCATTTCTTCCTTGTAAGCTAGTGCAGAAAGCTACCTTGTAAGCTACCTGCTGGATCTGGCAGTTCTCGCCTTCCTTCACTTTCTAGATTTCCCAAGCCCGAGGAAGTATCTCTGTATGCCTTATCCACAAAAAGTAGGACTAATCCAAACTGACAAATTGCCATCCCATCAACCTACTCGCAGTCATCAGCAAAGCAATGGCAGTTGTTGTCAATAATGTATTTAAGCAGCATTTACTCATCAATAAACTGCTCAGCAATGCACAGTTTGTGTTCTGCCAAGTCAACTTGGCTCCAGACCTCATTACAGCCTTGGTCCAAACATGGACAAAAGAGCCGAATTTCAGAGGTGGCATGAGAATGACTGCTCTCGTCATTAAGGGAGCATTTGACTTAATGTGGCATCAAGGAGCCCTACTAAAATTGAAATGAATGGAAATCAAGGGGAAAACTTTTCACTGACTGGAGTCATACCTAGGACAAAGGAAGATGGCTGTGGTTGTTGAAGGCCCATCACTGGAGGACATCGCGACTGGAGTTTCTAGGTCCAACCACCTGCAGCTGCTTCATCAATGACTTTCCCTCCATTGCAAGATTGGAAGTGGGGATGTTTGCTGATGAATGCATTGTGTTCCGTTCCATTCACAACTCCTCAGCAACGAAGCAGTCTGTGCAGCAAGACTTGGCCAACATTCAGGCTTGGGCTGAAAAGTGACAAATAATTTGTGCCAGACAATGACCATCTCCAACAAGAGAGAAGCTAACCATCCCCCCCATGGCATTCAATGGCATTACCATCACTAAATTCCCCATCAGCAACATCCTTGGGGGGTCACCATTGACCATAAACTTAATATGACCAACCACATAAATACTGTGGCTACAAGAGCTAGTCAGGGGCTGGGTATTCTGTAGCGAGTGACTCACCTTCTGATGTCCCCAAAGTCTTTCCACCATGTACAAGGAACAAGTCAGGAGTGTAATGGAATACTCCCCACTCGCCTGGATGAGTGCAACTCCAGCTCAAGAAGCTCGATACCATCCAGGACAAAGCAGATCACTTGATAGACACACCATCCACCACCTTCAACATTCACTCTCTCCAGTACCATGCACAAAATGCACTGCAGCAACTCAATAAGGCTCCTTCAACAGCACCTCCCAGACCCATGACCTCCAAAGCCTATAATAAGGGCAGCAGGCACGTGGGAACACCACCACCTACGAGTTCCTCTCCAAGTCACAAACCATCCTAAACCCTGGAACTCCTTAACTACCTGCACTGGAGCCGTACCTTCACCAGATTGACTACAGCCATTCAAGGGGGCAACTCATCATCATCTTGTCAAGGGTAATTAGGGATGAGCAATAAAAACTGAATGTGGCCATCGCTGGCAAGGTCAACGAATGAATAAAAAAAAAAGGACAAGTGGATGGCAGCATAACCCACACTTGCAATATAGTGCAAGAAATCTAATGACTGCAGAACACCCCCGAGACTGTGATAGCCTAAGAAATTTCAGCAACATGAAGTGGTAGCTACCAATGCTGCAGTAAATGCCTGGAGGACCAGCTTGAACTCCACACTTGCAAAAGACTTCCAGGGCCTTATTGGACTATTCATTATCTAATGACACTGACTAGTAGCACCAATGAACTGCAAGAAGTGGGTTCAGATGGCACACTCACTAGAGTGTTAATAAATATACTTCATTAAGGATTGTTGAATACACACACAAAGAAGCATCAGATATGGTCTCGGTCTAATATATTAAATATTAATTGGAGAGTCAACTTTTATTAACTGAAAGATCTATCAGTTGTGATCTTGCACTGGCAAAGAGCTATTAAGAGACTGGTTATAAAAAAAAAATGGTATTGAAGGGGATATAACAGAGAAGGATGTGGAATAGAAAGAAAACAAGGGTTAATGGATGTTCCTTGGATTAAGGGAATGTGGGTAGTGGAATGCACCAAGGACCTCTTCTGAAATTTCTTTTGTTTTCTATTTATATAAATGACTTAGACATAGGCACAATCCCTGCCTCAGCCCAACTGCTGCCGAAACCCTCAACCATGCTTTTGATAGTTACAGATGCAGCTATTCCAATACTCTCTTGCTTGGAGTCCCATCTTTCATAAACCTGAGCTCATTCAAAATTCAGCTGCTCTTATCCTAACTTGCACCTAATTTCATTCAGCAAACTATGTAGTTGCTGACCTACATTGCCTGCGCTCTCCCCATTTCCTCCCCCACCCCCCCACCTACCAAGTTCAATTTTAAAATTCCCACACTTGTGTTCAAAGCCCTGCAGGGCTTCACCTGTTCCAGGTCTGAAACTTCCTCCACTCCTAAAATTCTCAGAGAGCTCTGCATTTCTCCAATTCTGGCCTCTTGTGCATTTTCCACTTTCTTTGCCCCAACATTAGCCCAAGCTCTGGAATTCAATCCTCCTTTAGGGGACTCCTTAAAACCTACATCTGACCATGCTTTTAGTTACCTTCTTTAGCTCAGTGTCAATTTTTGTCTGATTACACACCCATAAAGCACATTGGGACATTTTACTCCATTAAAGGCACGATATAAATGCGAGTTGTTGTTGAATGATGTTGAAATTTTCTGACAATTCCAAATTAGGGATATGATAAACTGGAAGAAAGAATGCAGGAGATTGTAAAAAGACAAACCCGTTAGTGGAATGGTCAGATTGGTGGCAAATACAGTTCAATGATTTAATGTACTTTGGGAAAAAGATTAAAAGGGAGTATTACCATAAATAAGATTCTTAATAGTGCGGAAAATTAAAGAGACCTTGTAATATATATTCAGAAACCTTTAACAATGAAAATGAGGCAGAAAGGGCTAATAAAGAGACAATTGGGATTCTGGGTTTTATACATGGGGCATTGAATATGAAAGCAAAGAAGTAAAGTTGCAATTATGAAAGAAATTTATAAGGCCACAGTTGAACTACTGTGTGCAGTTCTGGGTTTCCCTTATAGGAAATATCTGTTAGATCTGCATAAAGGTTTCAGCAAGGATTGGTTACCACTAGGAATAACATTTTAGTTACAAAGGAAAGCTTTAAAATTGACTTTTTCCACTAAAGCAGAGAAGTGCAGCATGAAAAACTGTGTGGGCTGCTTCCTGATTGGGGGGGCGGTTCCTTGCTAAAAGGCACATAGTGCCTGAATGAGGGGGGCCTGGCATTGGGAAGGGGGGCGGGGGAAGAGCCCACTGAAAGCCCTTGCAAGAGAGCCGAAACTCCCCTCCCCCGCAAGACCGCTGCCGCCCTGACCGACCTGTGGCCTGGGTCCAACACTGCATCTGGACCTCCAGTAGGTGCTCCTCTGGCAGCAGCCACCGCCTCTGCGGTGGCGCTGCTCAGTGGAAGAGCTTCCAGCCTGTTATCGGCTGGCAGCTGTTCAAGGGTGGGACTTCCAGCAACGGGGTCCTTGATCCTGTGGTAGACCTACTGCTGTCCACTTAAGTGCCTGATTGGCACTAGATTTGGTGGGTCTTCCAGAGAAGAGGCGACACAGGGTTTTCTGTGTTGCTTTTTCTGGACGTTGAGACACCTGTTGCAAGCATAAAAACCAGGTCCTAGACTCAGGATTAACCCTAGAAAATGAATTTTGTTTTTTTTTTACACAAGAATTTTATTACCAAAAGCTATTGAGGCATTTCAAAAAAAAAAATAGGAATTGGATGAGTATTTGAAAAGGAATATTAAAAGAATGTGGGGAAAGGACGAGGAATAACTCAAGTTGAAAAGCACTGTCACAGCTGTAATAGGCTGAAAGAATTATAGATTCTTAGGCAGAAGCCAAAGTGATTAACAGGGTCCAACTCCAGTGTAACCTGTGTATATACACAGATGTTATTAGTAGCTCACAATACATCTATTTTATTTCAGATAACAAACTATTTTGAAGGTGCAAATTTAAAGAAAATAGTAAGACCTCAAAAAATTTGTTACAATCTTACACAAAATAATTACACAGAAATAATCGTGTCATATCGAGAGAGAATATAATTTAAATACATCAGAAAGTGAATATTTTCTGAAATTGTGTGTCATGCAAAATTAGTGCATATTCTGAATACTACCTTAATCAGATAAAACCTTACACAGAATATTTAGCTACACGCTAGAGAAAACAGAAGTTTTATTTGCACAGAATAGACTTCACATCAATTTTTTAAAAAACTGAACTATTACATATCTATAAAAGGCAAATCAATCCACTTTTGTAGTTTATACATTTCATACATTCATGCATTTAAGCAAATGCATGGGAACACCACCACCTGGCAAGTTCCCGTCCAAGTCACACACCATCCTGACTTGGAACTATATCGCCATTCCTTCACTGTCGCTGGGTCAAAATCCTGGAACTCCCTTCCTAACAGCACTGTGGGTGTAGCTACCCCACATGGACTGCAGCGGTTCAAGAAGGCAGCTCACCACCACCTTCTCAAGGGCAATTAGGGATGGGCAATAAATGCTGGCCTGGCCAACAACGCCCACATCCCATGAATGAATAAAAACAACATAGTTCTCCCTATAAATCGTACTGCATCAACCTTTTCTCAGTGACTTTTAAATCAGAAGATAGTGGGTTCAAATTCCAGTCCAGAGCTTGGAGGGTATAATCTAGGTTGATAATTTAGGAAGGCTGCTGCACTGCCAGGGATGCTCTCTTTCAGATGAGATGATAAACTGAGATTCTGTCAATCCTCTCAAGTGGCCATAAAAAAAATCATATGGCATTATATGATGACCAACAGGATTTTCCTGGTACCCTGAACAACATTTCTCCCTCAACCAACAACAGCAAAAATAAATTACCTAGTCAATGTATCTCATTGCTATTTGTGGAATTTTGCTATGACATGTTTGCTTAAATTACAGCTGTGACAACAGTTCAAAAAAGAACTTCAGGCTATGACGCCCTGAAGATATGAACGGTGCTATATGGCAAGATTGTTCTCTATACATGTTTATCATATACTTCCAATTAATTTAAAACCAAAATCTAATATCTGGCTTTATAACGGTTTGATTTTTATTGCCTCCAATATGAATGATGTCCAAACTGCAGACTATGTACCAGATGTGACCCTTGAAACTCAGTCCTATTTATGTTAATATTTATATGCGGGTTTGCCTTTTTAAAATGTTTGGTGGTTTAGGAAGTGCTCAAAACACCTCATTGTGTTTAGATTTGGGATTTAATCACCAAAGATTTGTTTGCATCAACAACTTGAGATATATTCAAGTGAATGAAAATATGAATTTAAACCTTATATGTGGTCACTAAGGGTTTAAGAGTACACTATGTGGCCTATGAGAGCAAATGTTCGGATACCATCTCAAGCTTAATTTTATGTTCCAGTGTATTGGCGAGAGTTGTGCTTAAATTATTTTGACACTAAAAAAGTGTAAACATTACCTTTGTTAAACAGCAACTGTACAATGCTTAAGCAGTTTTACTCCCTGGAGAAGAGGTCAACTGGGTTCAATAGATTTCCACAGGTATGAAGAATTTCTATCCAAGAAAATTCATAAAAATAAGAAATAGGAGCAGGAGTAGGACATTTGGTCCTTCGAGCCTGTTTTGCCATTCAGTAAGATCATGGCTGACCATCTACCTCATGCCCACCTTCCCCCAGTTACTCCATATCCCTCAACATCCCAAAATCCATCGATTTTCTGTCTTGAATATACTCCACAATTGAGCATCCACAATCCTCTTGGGTAAAGATGCATCCACAACTCTCTGGGGTAAAGATGTCAAAGACATTTCTCCTCATCTCAATTCTAAATGGCAAGCCCCTTCTTCTGAGACTGTGGCCCTTAGTTCTAGAATCCCCAGCCAGGTGAAACATCCTCCTAAAATCTACTCGGTCAAGCCCTTTAAGAATTTTCTACGCTTCAATAAAATTCTTCTAAACTCTAGGGAATATAGGCCTAGTCTAGTCAATCTCTCATAGGACATTTCCCTTCATCTCAGGAATCAGTCTAGTGATACTACCTTGTTACACTCTCTCTAAAACAAATATATTCTTCCTTCACTAAGGAGACCAAAACTGTACACAGTACTCCAGGAGTGGTCTCACCAAAGCCCTGTATAATGGCAGTAAGATTTCTTTATTACAAAAGTATTTGAGTATAAGAGTAAAGGCCAACATTTCATTTGCTTTCCTAACTGTTTGCTGTACCTGCCTGGTACCACATTACAAACAGTAACTACACTTCAAAATTACTTCATTGGCTGTAAAGCACTTTGAAACATTGAGTGGTCATTAAAAGCATTATATAAATGCAAGTCTTTTATTTTACTATTTCTTTACTAATACTAACTTCCAAGTTTCTCATTCTCACTAGACCCTTGTTTCCCCACTAAATTCAAAACGTGTTTTGTATCTTCTACTGTGAAGACAAATACAAATACAAAGGGCTTAATTTTCATTAGGCTGCGAAGGAGAGACCGGAGGCAGGTGGGCTGGCAAGTGGCGGGTAGCCATTTAAGCCAATTAAAGGGCCTACTAAGGCACTCTCCTGACGCTGACTGAAATTTAAGATCCTAGTTTCAGACTTAACCAAATCACTTAATAAAATATCATAATAATAATCTACAATAATGATCACTCTTGTGCGGGGGCTCCTTTACTACAAAGTTATTAATGAATTCTGTTTTATTGCACAATCTAAATCTGGATCTAAAATATTCCATTCCCTAGTTGGTTCCTCAACATACTGATCCAGAAAACTATCTTGAATGCATTCCATTAACTTGTCCTCTACACTATTGTTGCAAATTTGGCTTGCCCAGTCTATATGAAGATTGAAGTCCCTCATGTTACATCACCTCCAATTTCCTGATTTACATTCTGCCCAACATTGCAACTACTGTTTGGGAGCCCATAAATGACTCCAACCAATGTTTTCTGCCCCATGTTGTTTCTTAGCTCCACTCAAACTGAGTCTACACCTTAATTTTCCAAGCTAAAATCCTTTACCTCTATTGTCTTTACTCCATTCTTTATCAAGGCTACCCTCATCCACTTTTTCATTTTGCCTATCTGTTCTGAAAGTCAAGTATCCTGGAATATTCAGCTCTTGACCTTGCCATCTGAAACAACATCTCCGTAATCAGTATCAGATTAAACCTATTTATTTCGATCTGTGCTATTAATTCAGCTATTCTCTCTGTCCCACTCTGCTTATTTTTACCAAAATTGCTACTCAGCTCAACTGTGTTGACATTTCTCTGTTTTTGAATTTACACTTTCCTAAATTGTCCCATCCATACCCCCACACCCACTTCATTAATTTAAAGCCCTTTCTACAGCCTAGTTCTTTGGTTCACTAAGGCATTGGTCCCAGCCCAGTTTAAGTGGAGCCCACCCCAAAGGAACAGCTCCATCTTTCCCTAGTACTGGTGCCCCTTGAATCAAAATCCCTGCCTCCCATACCAATCTTTCAGTCATACATTAAAAAAAAACCTTCTATTCTGTTTGACCAATTTGTGTGGGGCTCAGGCAACAATCCAATGATTACCTCTGAGGTTCTGCATTTAATTTCGACCCTAGCTCCTCAAACTTTCTCAGCAAAATCTCATTCCTAGTTCTACCTATGTCGTTGAATCCTATGTGGACCATAACTGGATCCTCCCCCTCCAGGTTCTTCTCCAGCTGCGAGATGTCCTTAACCTGACAATAGGCAGGCAACACAACCTTCAGAACTACCAGTTGCGGCTGCAGAGAACAGTATCGATAGTTGCTCGTTTGTTATAGGCAGATTAAATTATTTACCTGTAACTTACCCCTGCCACCCCTACATGTGCTATGACATCACTTTGCAACTTTTTTTCTCCCGTGCAACTCACAGGCTCATAGCTGCTCAGTACCTCCGCTCCCTTTTTAAACTGTTGCTGCTCACTGCTCCCAACTCTTCTGCAAGCACAGAATTCAAGGATTAGAAGCCACTATTTAAAGTTATGAAATTTAGGTAGCATTTGTTTTAGTGAAAGGGTGATAGAATTGTGAAACAGATTATCAGTAAGGACGTTTGAGTAAATTTTAATTTGAAATGGAAATATTAGTTCCAGAATCATAGTAAGGAAATCAACAGGTGGTCTGGAAGAGTGGGCTAGATGGACAATAGTCTTCTACCCAAATAAAATATTGTATTATGAACAAGCATGAGTTGCTACAAAATGTTTTGTTTTCATGGAGGCATTTCTTAAAGAAATGTTAATATAAATCTACAACAATATCTATTGTAATACAAAGCGCAGTTCACTGAGAAATAATGTATGATTAGGACTCAACTTTTTGATTGAAGAAACCAAGTAACATTTTCAAATTAAATCTTCAAAACAAGATCGTGAGGAAGATATCTTTCACTTTAACAAAGCTGAACTGTTTGAATTAAATGAAAATGTACTAAAATACTTCCGTCATCTGTTTCTGTTAGTGCAACATTCATACGCAATATTTTATGCCAAATAATGATCAGGATACTCGTTCATAATTTTTTTAAACTGATAATTTCCTTGGCCAAAAAGGCCAGGTCATTCCTGGCAGCAGCAGTGCAATAAGGATGGCAGAGAAGAGGTTCACTGCATTGTTATCAAGGATAGGTTTTCCTGATATGTGCCTTCCATTAGGAGTAATGTGATTGACAACCATCCCACTGTCTTCATCAAAACCTGTGAGGACACAAGAATTAGTTCCAATAAATGTTTAAGGTTAAAATGCAATTACCTGCAAAACAAGTATTTCTGTTTTGAACACCAGTTTTGTATAATTTACTAATTCATTATAAATAAGCAAACTGCATGTAATGCTTAAACTTGGAACTCCAAGTTTTTAAATTATTTTAAATTATACACAAATATATGTTTTGTACTTCAATAGCTTAAACTGTTAAGCACTGTATCTTTGAACAGATAACTGTATTTTCTATTTGTTCGAGTGCCCCTGAACTTGTCATCTTGCTTTGGAAAGTTTCGTCAATTTGCCAGCCTGTTGAATGAGGCATATCATTCCAAAGCACCCCAGTGTTGCAATTTATTAATACATTTGTAGTGGTAGGTTGCACGTTTATTGTTGCAATTTCCTTTTGGCTAGGGTATATTGCAGCCAAGGAAGTGGGCATTCAGCTCCATCTCATTCAAGTAGCACCATTAATTGAAAGAGGTTGGGGAATTGCATGTGGGAACAAAAATACCGCTGTTATCTATCCTCATTTTCTTCACCCAAATACAATCAGAAAAAACTACAGAAATAAAATATTTCATAACTTCAAGCACAAACCTGAATACTGCATTATGGCACCTAGATAGGAATCCAAAATAGAACCAAGAAAACCTGCTGCAGCACCATATAGAACAATTGGCCACTGAGGTGGTGAAATATCCAGGTCCTCCACAAATATCAACTGGGTTAATAGGTAGGCTAATCCAACAGCTGTTCCACCAAGTAAACTTGATACAAAGCCGACAAAGGTAACCCCTCCATTAGTACCTGAAAGAAAGTAACTCCTTTTAGTCAGTTCAGGTTTTGTTCACATCATTTAAAGATTTTTTTTTAAACCAACAATATTTTTCTTCTTTTCCATAACTGGAAAAAAATCCATGAATATAGCACTGATAGATATCTGAAACCAAGCAATTGAACTGAAAATGTCAAGTGTCACGAATTTGTTCTAACTCAAGCAGTCATTTGTAGGAAAAAATACAAAAGCATTTTGCAGCTGTGAAAGATTTAGAACTTTCTGAAAGGAATGTGATGTGAAGACATGAGACTTTTAGATTTTTTAGATTTTTAGATTTAGAGATTTATTTACTAAGATTGCAGAATCATGAATTTCCCACCTTGAAAAGCTTGTTTTTTAAAAAATATTTTGGTGCATTTTCGTCTATAATAATTCTGTCTTTCAAACCAAAAATAATTTATCCTGGGTTACAGATATTTTAAATGTGAAACAGCTCATTGTACAGTCTTCAAAACATCAGTTTCTTCTACTGGAATGTAACCTAAATAAACTATGAAATATTTCACAATGGGCACCTACCAATAAATCTAACTGACTTAAGGTGCCTAACAGAACCTAATGTGAACACCGCCAAGACCAAGTAATCCTGAGTCCCATTTAGGAATGTAAAAAAAACTTGGATGTGTCAGTGTAAAAGTAAGGTACCCAGAGAGAGCATAAGACAGCCATTAGGCTTTACTGAATTTACTATTTTAAACTAGAGTACAGTCTTTGCTTTGCTGAAGTAAGACGTGCTGCCCAATCGAAATTCAAAAATTACACGAAGAACTGTTAAACCAAACTAAAATATTTAGAGCAGTGTTGTCCAATAGTAATCGCTAACTAGCTACAGATGTGGCTAAGGTGACACGATTTTAGCCACATGCATCACTTTTGGTAAAAAATAAAATCGGCTTACAGACGAAACGTACTTTGCATTTATATATTTACATAACCAATTTCTGAGCTGTAATTCAATGTAATCAGGAAAGATAGGAAAGGACAAAAGGAATGGAGTGTGGCAGTATTGATCAAAAATACTGTTAAAACACTGGAAAACCATGATGTACTTGAGAGTCCAAAGACACAACCTATTTGGTTAGAAATAAGAAATAGAGGAGCTATTACACTGCTGTGTGTATATACAATAGGCTACCAATTAGTGAGAAGGAAAGAGGAACAAATGTTCAGACAAATTGCACAAAACTGCAACAACTAAATACTAGTGATAATAGAGACTTCAATTAGCCTTATATAGACTGGGAAAATAATAGTGTAAAGGGCAGAGAGGGGGAAGAATTCCTGAAATGTGTACAAAGAGAACTTTCTTGATCAGTATGTTTCCAGCCCGATGAGGAAGGAAGCAGTGCTGGATCTGGATATAGTTCTGGAGAAATGAAGTGGAGCAAGTGAAACATGTTTCAGTGGAGGGGCATTTGGGAAAGTAATAGCAATACTATTAGGTTAGAGCAACACAGTGGTTAGCACCACAGCCTCACAGCTCCAGCGACCCGGGTTCGATTCTGGGTACTGCCTGTGCGGAGTTTGCAAGTTCTCCCGGTGACCGCGTGGGTTTTCGCCGGGTGCTCCGGTTTCCTCCCACAGCCAAAGACTTGCAGGTTGATAGGTAAATTGGCCATTATAAATTGCCCCTAGTATGGGTAGGTGGTAGTTGAATTGAGGGAAGATGGGGATGCAAGAGGGTAATGGGATTAATGTAGGATTAGTATAAATGGGTGGTTGATGGTCGGCACAGACTCGGTGGGCCAAAGGGCCAGTCTCAGTGCTGTATCTCTAAATAAATTTAAAAAAATAAATAATAAAATAAAATAGTTACGGAAAAGGACAAATAACAAATCAAATGTGAAAATACTCAATCTGGAGGAAAGCTAATTTTTGTGAGATGAAAAGGGATCTGGCCCACGTGAATTGGAATCAAAGATTGGCAGGTAAAACAATAAATAAGCAATGGGAGGCATTCAAAAAGGAGTAGTTCGGGTACAGACGAGACACATTTCCACAAGAGATAAAAAGACAGTGCTTCCCTCAGAAATTTAGAATGTATCCCATCTGGATTTGAGTGCTGCCAACTTTTTTTGGTTCAGTACCTTCTCTATTTTTATCCTATCCAATTTCTCTACCACCTCTTTCTTTGCTGTGACATTGTCAGCATCCCAGTCTTTATTAGGATAATTGAAGTACCCCAATATTACTACTTTGTAGCTCTTGCAGAGTAAGAATAAATAATTTTCAAAACAAAGTGATTCCTGAAAATGCCCGCTGACGTCAGAGTACGCCAAGCTGCACACATGCACAGTGGCATCTTGCCAGGACTTAGTGGTGCATGCGTGGGATGACATCATCACGCAGTGCCAACATCACATATCTGCACCAGGTCCATCTTCGCGCTTGCGTGATAAAGCATTATCGGGTATCCAGCCCCCTACTCGGCTGGAGGAAGCAGCTGAATGGAAGACTTTGAGGCTGGAACTCTGCCTGCTCGGCAACTTGCACCAGGCCTCGATGCTTCCTCGTCTCAGCCGCTCGCACCAGACCTCGCTGCTTCCACCCCACTCCCCCGGCCGATTGTTGCTCGCTTCGCGCCACCCCGCTCATCGGCCACTCGCTCCCTGCTTCTCTGCCCTCCCTCCAGCCACTAGCTCTAGGCCACGTCGCTTCCCCGCACTTGGCCACTCGCTCCTACGTCACCCCGTCACCCTTGCTTCTTTGGGTGGCGCCTGGTGACTGATGAAACATGGGAGTGAGAGATTGAGAGGAGGAAAGCAATGTGGCCTAAAGCTAGTGTTTGAGGGGAGGTGGGGGGGGGGGGGGGGGGGGGGGGAGCAGCCGGAGAGTACGGTGGCACGAGTGGGGAACAATTGGCGAGGGTAGTGAGGGGGGAGCAACGAGGTCTGGAGCAAGCGACCAGTAGGGAGGAGGGGGAGAAAGCATGGTGCCAAGGGAGGACAGCAGCCAGTGGGGCAGGCGCTAGTAGCTGCGTTAGGTTGAAATCAGTTCTGGTCAGTCATATAAACAAATCACATAACGAACTGGCAGCACATTTTATACTCTGCCCGATTTTCTTTACCATTGATCGGGGTGCCAACTCACTATCTTCTAATGGAAATTCAATCATAACATTGCTTTTGTATTTAATAGGAGTACTGGAATATTAAATGGATCTGAGGATTACAAGTAACATTCGCGCCACACAAGTGCCAGGCAATGACCATCTCCAACAAGAGAGAATCTAACCATCTCCCCTTGACATTCAATGACATTATCATTGATGAATCCCCCATTATCAATATCCTGGGGGTCACCAATGACCAGAAACCGAACTGGACTAGTCACATAAATGCTGTGGCTACAAGAGCAGGTCAGAGGCTAGGAATTCTGCGACAAGTAACTCATCTCCTGTCTCCCCAATGCCTGTCCACCATCTACAAGGTACAAGTCAGGAGTGTGACGGAATACACTCCACTTGCTTGGATGGGTGCAGCTCCAACACTCAAGAAGCTCAACACCATCCAGGACAAAGCAGCCCACTCCATCCACAGTCTTCAACATTCACTCCCTCCACCACCGACGCAATGGCAGCAGTGTGTATCATCTATAAGTGTGTATCTATCTATATGGCAGCAAGACTCCTTCGATAGCACCTTCCAAACCCGCGAACTCTACCACCTAGAAGGACAAGGGCAGCAGATGCATGGGAAATACCACCACCTGCAGGTTCCCCTCCAAGCCACAGACCATCCTGACTTGGAACTATATCGCCGTTCCTTCACTGTGCTGGGTCAAAATCCTGGAACTCCCTTCCTAACAGCAATGCTACTGTACCTACACCCCAAGGGCTATGCAGAGCTACAGGAAAAGAGGAGAGTGGGACTAATTGGATAGCTGTTTCAAAGAGCCGGCACAGGCATGGTGGGCCGAATGACTTCCTTCTATGCTGTATCATGCTGTGATTCTATGTAGCACCTATCACCATTTAGTAACCAAGATAATAAAGCAGTCATCAAAAATGCTCTCACATACTGCTTTTCACCTTACCATTTCAACAAACACATAAAAGGTTAAAGTATACATATGAATATGTATTGATATCACATTCCAACAAATTTTTTTTTGTCAGTTTCCCAATTAGCAGGGGCAGGTAAAATTCTGCAGGGAGAGGCCCACCTCAACCTATGACGTCAAGAAGGGCCGACCGCATTCTACCGGCGGCGGGGTGACTTCGGTGCGGCCCCCCCCACTGCCTGACGGTGGGCCCTTCAACTCCATATGCATATGGCAATAAATAACTTAGCTGTCGTCCCACGTCAATTTTATGGCCTCCATTCAGCCTTTGCGGGCCTTTGGAAATCCACATGGCGTTCCAAGGCGAGAACCTGTTTTGGGGTGGGGGGGGGGGGGGGGGGGGTGGGGGAAGAGTAATAAAAGTTTCAGGGTGGGAGAGGTGGAGGAGCGGGGAAATCATTTTTGATTGGATATGGGGATGGTGGGAAGGGGTTGAAGAGCAAAAGATTGAAGGTTGGTGGGGGGAGGAAGTTCGGCTATTTGAAAAATCAATTGATGGTTGTTTTGGGAAATAAGACGACCATGGGGGGGTGGGGTTGGGGAAGGGCCTCCATTGCTTAATTTTATATTTAATAAAAATCAATTATGTTTTGCTGTTAAAAATTAAAATTGTAAGGGCTTAAAGCCCTTTAAAAATGGCGCCGCACCAAAGTATCGCGGGGGCTCCTGGGAACTGAATGCGGGCACCCCACTGAATTTCAAGGGCTGCGCGGCACCCGAACAAAATTCAGCCCAATGAATTTCTCTGATTGGTGACTGTGGGAGAATCAGGCTGATAGAATGGTTGTAGTTTTAAGCAGTTACTGGTTACTCTTCACACTTAACTGTGCGTGAAGGGTCCAGTGCACTAATCTGTAGAACCCAATTACTAGAAACATCAACAGCCATTGATTCTTCAAATTTTGGAATATCCCATTACGTTAATGTACACAAAAAGTAACTCATTCGTGGAGTTAACATTTTGAAAAAGCTCTTTGCATTTTGCGACAGCTACGACCCATGTTTTGCACAACACTATAAAAATAAGTCATGACTCAAATGATTTTGATGTACATATTAACATATAATGTTTTTGAACCTCTGTCTGTACCTGCAGATTTGTTCTGGCTTCTCCCCTTCAAATCCCTCTCCACTACATCCCCTTCTACTCAACTAGGCACAAGAACCATTTGAAAACTAGGTCAGAGTGATTCATGGGTGGCTCTGTTGAGTACAGAAACTGAGAAGTTTGAATGGTGGCTGGCTTCATTCAGACCTTGACCTGCAAACACAGACAGAGGCTCCAAATGCTGATTCTCCAGTTAAAACGCTTTTGGTTAGCATGTACAGTATGCATGATGGAGGTTAAAGCAGCAACATAGTAGAGTAAATATAGATAGGATAGACCATCTTATCTATTCTGTTCTAAAAATACTTTGAAATGATATTTTGTAAGCAAAATCATAGCTGGTCCATAGCACTATTGGTTCAATCTTGTGAATATTTTGGTTGGTTAAGTGTGAACTTTTTAAACTGTAGTCTTGTACTTAATCTCCAGGTTAATCATAGACCAATATTAATGAACAATATGTCCTCCCCAAGTTAAAGCAAAATGGCAAATGTTGGCAATCTAAAAATAAAGATATAAAACACTAGAGATATACTGCAGATCTGTCAGCATATTACTGTTTTGGATCAAGGCATTAAGCCAGTTTCCAGATAAGCCTGGGTGATACTTGAGGCTCCCTGCCAGAGGTTCAAACCCAGAAAGCTTTTTCTCTTGTGGACCAAATTTTGACGAATGGTATCTTTGTAGTTAGCCATCTTAAAAGAACATTGATAATGAACTCAAGGCTTTTTAAAAAAAAACAATGTGTTTCATTTTGTGTCAGCACCTAAATTTTCCTGTTAATTGCAGATAATTTTGATACAAGTTAGCTTATTGTTATTTTTACAGGTTTATTGCAAGAATAGGAATGTGCAGGTCTGCAATTTTGAAGTTTTCATTTCAATGGAATTATTTTCATCATGAACCATCATGTATCAGCTCACCGGCTGTTTTTGGACGATACAAGAGTTCTGCAGTTTACCAGCCCTTTAACAGTAGTAACTTCTCAATGGCACAATTGCAACTTGACTTTAGGTCCACAACTCCTGATGCCTGTATGATCAATTCCAAGATTTTGAAATTAATTTCACAATATTTGAGATTATAGTTTACCCTATGAAGATATGGTGACTGGCTAATCCTAGGGTCAAAAAGATGAATACACACTGAGCACATTCCTCAAAGCACTTATTACTAGAACAGATGTCAAAATGGCTACTGATTGTAGGTAGTAACCTTAGCATTAGTAGTTTGCCATCATAATATATCACAGTTTACCAATCAGTATTCTGCTAGTATCTCATCTCTCCTTACAACAGAAGCCTAAACTGACTCTGACGGACAGAAGGAAGAGATTCCTTTACTCTCAAGAAATCCCAACGTTTTGTTACCATTGTCGTAGCATAGAAAATTTATGGTAAACCTGTCCTTGACAAACAAGGTAGATTAGTTTTTGTGAGGTCTGTCCAAAATGTTGAACAAAGAACAGTACAGCACAGGAACAGGCCATTCGGCCCCCCAAGCCTGCGCCAAACTTGATGCCTTTCTAAACTAAAACCTTCTGCACTTCCGGGGACCGTATCCCTCTATTCCCATCCTATTCATGTATTTGTCAAGATGCCTCTTAAGCGTCGCTATCATACCTGCTTCCACCACCTCCCCCGGCAGTAAGTTCCAGGCACTCACCACCCTCTGTGTAAAGAACTTGCCTCACACATCCCTTCTAAACTTTGCCCCTCTCACCTTAAACCTATGTCCCCTCGTAACTGACTCTTCCACCTTGGGAAAAAGCTTCTGACTATCCACCCTGTTCATGCCGCTCATAACTTTGTAAACCTCTATCATGTCGCCCCTCCACCTCCGTCGTTCCAGTGAAAACAATCCGAGTTTATCCAACCTCTCCTCATAGCTAATGCCCTCCAGACCAGGCAACATCCTGGTAAACCTCTTCTGTACCCTCTCCAAAGCCTCCACGTCCTTCTGGTAGTGTGGTGACCAGAATTGTACGCAATATTCTAAGTGTGGCCTAACTAAAGTTCTGTACAGCTGCAGCATGACTTGCCAATTTTTATACTTTATGCCCCGACCGTATGCCTTCTTGACTACCTTATCCACTTGCGTTGCCACTTTGTGACCTGTGGACCTGTACGCCCAGATCTCTCTGCCTGTCAATACTCCTAAGGGTTCCGCCATTTACTGTATACTTCCCACCTGCATTAGACCTTCCAAAATGCATTATCTCACATTTGTCTGGATTAAACTCCATCTGCCATTTCCCCGCCCAAGTCTCTAACCGATCTATATCCTGCTGTATCCTCTGACATTCCTCATCACTATCCGCAACTCCACCAACCTTTGTGTTGTCCGCAAACTTACTAATCAGACCAGCTACATTTTCCTCCAAATCATTTATATTTCAGCATTTTTAGGCTGCAATTCCTGGGATTTTGGGGTCTTTAAAATGGCCAGACCATCCCCCCACCAACCTCACCCTACACAAAAGTAGATCGTAATATTTGTGATGATATTTTTCCAAAGGAAACAAAACGTATTCACCTCAACACCATTATCAATAGGCAGGCAACTGGCTCTCAGCCTCAACTTTCTGTCAATCAGTGTGCACTGCATAAGAACCAGGATATCCTGCCCTCTAATTTTCGCACCCCATCAAGAAAGCACTTCACAACTGGTCAATACCTCCAGCAATGGCAGTTGAAATCAGGAACTTGCTAAGGGAAACAGCAGAGGAAAATCTGTGTCATACAACTAGGGTGCACAGATAAACGGGGATGTGTGTTTTGGACAGGTACCTCCTGCCACCTAACAAACAGCAGTAGTTACCAAAAAAGATATTCCCTTAATGTTAATTATGAGAATCAACTCAAATTAGTAAGAGAGGCAGACATGCTTGTGAAACTAGTAGCATCAGAACTTAGGCTGCAAACATAATATTTTTGTTATAGAAATGTTGTACTTTATTGTATGCTTCAAGAAGTTATTTCATAATACAAGCTAACTGCAAATATTAAATTAGGAACTACTGCATCATTAGCAAAATGCAATAGAATGCCACACATCTTTTGTCTACATCTTTCTTTTGTTAGGTGCATCTAGGTTTACATATTCTAAGAACTTTTAGAGAAGAGATCCATCAGAATCTAGGACAGGATGTGTTAACAAAACTACTCTCTTTTGTTGATGTGTAACCATGAAAGGACGTGTAAAAGGATTTCAAAACAAATACCAGTGGACTTAAGGCAGGGGTATCCCAGTTTTTGTTTTTTTTATGGGCCATATAGGTGGCACGTGAAACCTTAAGGGTTACATAAAAAGATAAAATCTATGCAAAAGCAAAACACTGCCCTCTGAAATGGCCAAGCAAGCCACTCATTGTCAAGGGCAATTAGGAATGGGCAACAAATGCAGGCCTTGCCAGCGATGCCCACATCCCATGAAAGAATTTTTAAAAAAAAATCTGTGGAGAGAGAAAAACAAAAGTTAATATTTCCGGTCGATGACCTTGCATCAGAACTGGGAAAAGTTCGAAATGTAATAGGTTTTGAACAAATGAGGATGGAGAGAAAGAACAAAAGGGAAGGCCTGTGATAGGGTGGAAGACAGGAGAGATGAAATGACAGAAGAGTTGGTGGTGCAAGGCCAAAGGGAATGATAAAAGAAACAAAAAGATGTGTCCAGAGTAGGTGTGAATGGCAGAATGAACAGCTGCCACAAAAGCAAAAACAAGAGTTATGCCAAAACCTGCAAAGAGAAAGGAAACAAAGTGGGGACAGAGGTTATGGTTGGAAATTGTTGGACTCAGTGTTGAGTCTGGAAGGCTAATCTTCTTAACGGAAAGATGAGGTGTTGTTCCGATGAAGCTCAACGCAAGCTCAAGGAACACTGCAGGAGGCCAAGGGCAGAGAGTTCAGCATAAGAGCAAGGTGAGAATTAAAATGACAGGCAACTAGAAGCTCGGGTCATGCTTGCAAATTGAATGGAGGTGTTCTGAAAATCACCTAATGTAGAGCAGACTGCATTGTGGGCAACAAACACAGTATACTAAATTGAAAGAGGTACATGTAAATCACTGTTTCAACTGAAACAAGTATTTTGGACCTCGGACGGTGAGGAGGGAGAGGAAGTGAAAGGGCAGGTGTTGCACCCCTGTGCTTGCATGGAAAGGTTCCATAGGAAGGGAAGGGGACAACTGAGGAGTGGACCAGGATGTTGCAGAGGGAAGGGTCCCTTCGGAATGCTGAAAGGGAGAGGAAGATGTGTTTGGTGGTGGAAGCACACTGGAGGTGGCGGAAATAGAGGAGGACGGTCTGTTGAATATGGAGGCTGGTGGGATGGAAGGTGAGGATAAGGGGAACTTTATTGTGGTTCTGGGAGGGAGAGGAAGGGGTGTGGGAAATGGGACTGACATGGTCGAGGGTATCAACTACGGTTGAGGAAAAAGTGAAGATCCATCAGAAGTGTTAGTATGGAAGATTGCATCATCAGAACAGATGCACAGAGACATTGGGAGAATGGAATGGAGTCTTTACAGGAAGTATAGTTTAGGTAGCTTTGAGAGTCAGTGGGCTCACAGCGAATATTGATTGATAGCCTATCCCCAAAAATGGAGACAGAGAAGTCGAGGAAGGGAAGGAAAGAATCAGAGATGGACCATGTAAAGGTGAGAGAAGGGTGGAAATTGGAAGCAAAGTTGATGAAATTTTTCAGTTCAGGGCCAGCAGGAAACGGCACTGACACAGTCATCAGTGTATCAGAAAAAGGTGGTGAGGGAGGGGACCAGAGTAGGACTGGAACAAGGAATGTTCCAGATTGCCTACAAAAAGGCAGGCATAGCTACGACCCATGCAGGTACCCATAGCAACGCTTTTTATTTGGAAGAAGTGAGTGGAATTAAAGTAGAAGTTGTTCAAAGTGAGAACAAGTTCAGCCAGGCGGAGG
This sequence comes from Heterodontus francisci, assembly GCF_036365525.1. Taxonomy (NCBI): domain Eukaryota; kingdom Metazoa; phylum Chordata; class Chondrichthyes; order Heterodontiformes; family Heterodontidae; genus Heterodontus; species Heterodontus francisci. Next base: position 23,956,977 of record NC_090388.1, on the reverse strand, counting down.
AGGGTGGTGCTGGTGAATGGGGACTGGTTGGGCCCCAGCTCAAGGAAGAAGCTAAGAGCTCTCAGACCATCCTGGTGCGGAACGGAGATGTAGAGAGATTGGATGTCCATAGTGAAGAGGAGATGGTTAGAGCCAGGAAATTGGAAACTGTTAAAGGGACAGAAGGCATCAGAAGAATCATGGATGTAGGTGGGAAGAGACTGGACAAGGGGAGAAAAATAGAACTGAGATAGGAAGAAATCAATTCAGTGGTGCAGGTACAGGCTGTATTGGTAGACCTGTTTGTGGATCTTGGGAAGGAGGTAGGAGCAGACTGTTCGGGGTTGGAGGCCACGGAGGGAAGATCTCCGGAGGAGAGGTCAGTGACAGACTTGGAGACTATGGCTTGATGTTCAGTGGTGGGATCAAGGTCCATTCTACCATTCACATCTCTTCAAGGTACATCTTTTGTTTCTCTATGTTGCATTACCACTCCCTTTGGCCGTACATCACCAACTGTCTTGTCAATTAATCTTGTCTTTCTTCCACCCTATCACAGACATTCCCTTTTGTTCTTTTTCTCACCCTCCTCCATTTCATTTGTACAAAATGTATTACCTTTCAATCTGAAGCCAGGGTGTTAAATTTGAACAAAGGAAATTATGAAGGTATGAGGGGCAAATTGGCTGAGGTAGAGTGGGAAAATACATTAAAAGTATAACAGTACATAGGCAATGGATAGTCTTCAAAGAATTTTTACTTAGTTTACAGCAACTATACATTTCTTCAAGGCACAAAAACCCCAAAAGTAAAGGCAGTCAACTGTGGATAACAAAGGAAGTTAAAGATTGTATAAAATTAGTAAAGAAAAGGCCTATAAAGTTGCCAGAAATAGTAGTAAACCTGAGGATTGGGAGGATTTTAGAATACAAGAAAGGAGGACCAAGAAACTGATAAAGGGAGAATAGAATATGAATGTAAACTAGCACAAAATATAAAAACGGACAGTAAAAGCTTCTATAGGTACGTAAAAAGGAAAGGTTTGGCTAAGACCAATGTGGGTCCATTACAGGCAGAGTTAGGAGAATTTATAATGGGGAATAGAGAAATGGCAGAAGAGCTGAATGATAACTTTGTGTCTGTCTTCACTGAGGAAAATACAAGAAATCTCCCAGAATTAGAGATCCAAGGGAGAATGAGGAATTGAAGAAAATTACTATTTGTAAGAAGGTCGTATTGGAGAAATTAATGGAGCTGAAGATTGACAAGTCTCCAGGACCGGATATTCTACATCCGAGTGTTGAAAGAGATAGCTATGGAGATAGTGGATGCATTGGTGATCATCTTCCAAAATTCTACAGATTCTGGAACAGTTCCTGCAGATTGGAAGGTTTCAAATGTCACCCCACTATTTAAGGGAGGGAGAGAGAAAACAGGGAACTACAGACCTGTTAGCCTTACATCAGTCGTAGGGAAAATGTTAGAATCTATTCTAAAGGATTTGATAAATGGACACTTGGATAATCATGATCTGATTGGACATAGTCAACATGGATTTATGAATGGGAAATCATGTTTGACGAACCTGTTAAAGATTTTTAAGGATGTTACTAACAGAATTGATAAAGGGGAGTCGGTGGATGTAGTATACTTGGATTTTCAGAAGGTTTTTGATAAAGTCCCCCACAGGAGTTTAGTTAGCAAATTTAAAGCACATGGAATAGGAGGTAACATAATGGCATGGATTAAGGTTTGGTTAACAGGCAGAAAACAGAGTAGGAATAAACAGGTCATTCTCGCGTTGGCAGGCTGTGACTAGTGGGGTACTGCAAGGATCAGTACTTGGGCCCCAGCTGTTCACAATATATTGGATATGGGGACCAAATGTAATATTTCCAAGTGTGCAGATGACACAAAACTATTGGAATGTGTGTTGTGAGGAAGATGCAAAGCGGCTTCCAGGGGATTTGGACAGACTTAGTGAGTGGGCAAGAACATGGCAGAAGGAATATAATGTGGAAAAATGTGAGGTTATCCATTTTGGTAGGAGGAACAGATGTGCAGAGAATTTCTTAAATGGTAAGAGATTAGAAAGTGTGGATGCACAAAGGGACCTGGGTGTCCTTGTCAATAAGTCACCGAAAGCTAGTGTACAGAAGCAGCAAGCAATTAGGAAGGCTAATGGTATGTTAGCCTTTAACGCAAGAGGATTTGAGTACAGGAGTAGTGAAGTCTTGCTTTACTTGTATAGAACCTTGGTTAGACTACACCTGGAGTACTGTGTGCAGTTTTGGTCCTCTATCTTAGGAATCTAGAACTAGGGGGCACAATTTCAAAATAAGGGAGAAGCCACTTAGGACAGAGATGAGGAAAAATTTCTTCACTCAGAGGGTTGTGAATCTTTGGAAGTCTTTACCCCAGAGGGCTGTGGAAGCTCAGTCATTGAGTATGTTTAAAGTAGAGATTGACAGATTTCTAAACACCAATGACATAAAGGGATATGGAGATGGTGTGGGAAAAAGGCACCGAGGTGGATGATCAACCATGATCGTACTGGATGGTGGAACAGGCTCGATGGGCTGAATGGCCTACTCCTGCTCCTATGTTCATATGTTCCTACCTTTTTCCAGTTCTGATGAAAAGTCATCGACTTGAAACGCGAACGGTTTCTCTCTTCACAGATGCTGCCTGACCTGCTGAGTATTTCCAGCTTTTTCTGTTTTTATTTAAGTTAAAATCCACATTCCCCATGAATTTGCTATATCTCCGGTTGTTGACACTAACAGACTTTGGTGTTTTGATTTAGGACCAATGGAGCAGCAACACTAAAAAAACAGCCTGTTCCAAACCTTCAGAGCCACAATATTCCAAACTGCTAAACAAGAACTATAAATGCACATAGGACAGAATTGCATGGGTTTAGTAGGCTGGATTGCCAGGACTTGTGGCTACATTTGCCGCAGGTATCACAGTTTGGACCGCCCCCGCCCCCCCCCCCCCCCCCCCCACAATTTAAAAGGACAGCAATTTTGGTCGTAGAAGTGCTCATTATGATGATGCACTCATGAAAGAATTTGGTACAATTTGTAGAAAGCTGACAAGTTTTATGAAATTTGGTGATGACGTACAATTTTTCTGCTTTTACAATTATCATCCGTTTATCTGTGTCAAATAAATATCACAAGATATCCAGATGGGAACTCACTAGACTCTAGCATCTTTCAGAAAGCAATGTGGATTCTTACCAGTGGGAACCTTTTCCCAGGTGGTTATCAGCCTTGGTTGACTTTTGCTGGCAACGCTTCCTATCTCTGATGCCCAGGTATCACCTGAACTGCAAGCCAGAGCTCCCAGGAGAGACAGACACATCCAAGAGGCAGTATACTGCTTTGAAAAGTCAATTGCAATTTCTCCTGGCCCATTTTCTATCATATAAAGTAAGGCAATCTCTGTCGGAACCCCTCCATTACAGAATACCTGTATCCAGTTCCTCTGGCCACCTGTTTAAAAAAAAAGTGGTATAAACCTTAGACAAAAATCACAGACACAGAGAAAGTAATTGGATGAAAATGCTCATTGAAATAGTTAACAACATGTGTACAGATTGATTCTCATTTAGAGATAACATTCAGATCTATTTGCAATCAAAATCATCATAAAATAGGATCAGCCACTCTTAAGCTTCCGAGATTAGATACTATTAGGTAGATTTAGGCTGCGGAAGATATAGCAACAGTTCACATTCTATTACCATCAAGCTGGGGGAACAACTCTGGTTGAATGTAGAGCGCAGAAGGGCATTCCAGGAGCAGCACCAGGCATACCTAAAAATGAGGTGTCAGCCTGGTGAAATGACAACACAGGACCACTTGCATACCAAACAGCAGAAGCAGCATGCAACAGACAGGGCTCAACGATTCCACAAACAATGGATCAGATATCAGCTCTGCAGTCCTGCCACATCCAGTCGTGAATGATGGTAGACAATTAAACAACTGACAGGAGGAGGAAGCGGCTCCACAAATATCCCCATCCTCAACGATTGGGAGCCCAGCACATCAGTGCAAAAGACAAGGCTGAAGCATTTGCATCCATCTTCAGCCAGAAGGGCGGAGTGGATGATCCATCTTGGCCTCCTCCTGAGGTCCCCAGTATCACCACGTGATATTAAGAAACGACTGAAGGCACTGGATACTGCAATGTCTATAGGTCCCGACAATATTCCGGCAATAGTACTGAAGACTTGTGCTCCAGAACTAGTCGTGCCCCTAGCCAAGCTGTTCCAGTACAGCTAGAACACTGGCATCAACCCGGCAATGTGGAAAATTGCCCAGCTATGTCCTGTGCACAAGAAGCAGGACAAATCCAACCTGGCCAATTACTGCCTTATCAATCTACTCCTGATCATCAGTAAAGTGATGGAAAGGGTCGTCGGCAGTGCTATCAAGTGGCACTTGCTTAGCAATAACCTGTTCCATGCTCAGTTTGGGTTCCACCAGGGCCACTCGGCTCCTGACCTCATTATAGCCTTGGTCCAAACATGGACAGAACAACTGAACTCCAGAGCTGAGGTGAAAGTGACTGTCCTTGACATCAAGGCAGCATTTGACCAAGTAAGGCATCAAGGAGCCCTAGCAAAACTGGAGTCAATGGGAATCAGGGGGAAAACTCTCCACTGGCTTGAGTAATACCTAGCACAAAGGAAAATGGTTGTGGTTGTTGGAGATCAATCATCTCAGTCCCAGGACATCACTGCAGGAGTTCCTCAGGGTAGAGTCCTAGGCCCAACCATCTTCATCTGCTTCTTCAATCACCTTCCCTCCATCATAAGGTCAGAAGTGGGGATGTTCGCTGATGATTGCACAATGTTCAGCAAAATTTGCAATTCCTCAGATACTGAAGCAGCCCAAGTCCATATGCAGCAAGGTCTGGATAGCATCCAGGCTTGGGCTGATAAGTGGCAAGTAACATTTGCGCCACATAAGTGCCAGGTAATGACCATCTCAAACAAGAGAGAATCTAACCATCTCCCCTTGACGTTCAATGACATTATCATTGATGAATCCCCCATTATCAATATCCTGGGGGTCACCAATGACCAGAAACCGAACTGGACTAGTCACATAAATGCTGTGGCTACAAGAGCAGGTCAGAGGCTAGGAAGCTAGGAATTCTGCGACGAGTAACTCACCTCCTGTCTCCCCAATGCCTGTCCACCATCTACAAGGTACAAGTCAGGAGTGTGATGGAAGACACTCCACTTGCTTGGATGGGTGCAGCTCCAACACTCAAGAAGCTCAACACCATCCAGGACAAAGCAGCCCACTCCATCCACAGTCTTCAACATTCACTCCCTCCACCACCGACGCAATGGCAGCAGTGTGTATCATCTCTAAGATGCATGGCAGCACCTCACCAAGACTCCTTCGATAGCACCTTCCAAACCCACGAACTCTACCACCTAGAAGGACAAGGGCAGCAGATGCATGGGAAATACCACCACCTGCAAGTTCCCCTCCAAGCCACAGACCATCCTGACTTGGAACTATATCGCCGTTCCTTCACTGTTGCTGGGTCAAAATCCTGGAACTCCCTTCCTAACAGCATTGCTACTGTACCTACACCCCAAGGACTGTAGCGGTTCAAGAAGGCAGCTCACCACCACCTTCTCAAGGGCAAGCAGGAATGGGCAATAAATGGTGGCCTACCCAGTGATGCCCACATTCCCCAACGAATAAAAAAAAGATAATTTTTCTCTTCAAAATTAGAATGGGGACTCCAATGAAGTCTGTGTACCACACTTAAATCTAAATTATGAGCTTTCTTTGCTTTTCTTCTACTTCTTTGGTCCCCTCACTTTTTCCCTAAAGTTATTATTCACATTCAGCTTAATTGTGCTGCTCATAAAATGTTAAGTAATAGCAGTAATGAAAATAAAAGTTTAATCATCTAGAAATTCAAAACACTTTTTCTCACCAAGTCTCCCAGGTCACATATATAGGCAGTTCCTCAGTTGAGCTGTTGGGCTTTTCCAAAGCTTCCACCTGGTAGCAGCCAGGTCGTACCTCAATATATTAGTCACAAAGAGGTCAGTTTAACCTCAACTGCCTGGTTGGAAACTGACAATCAGACTGACCACCCTTTTACACCCAGTCATATTTTAGTTACCACTGAAGGCCACTTCTGCTCACCTCATTCCTCAGCCAGTCTCCAACACTGCTACACATACTGTTAACTGCATTCCCAAACTAGATTCCACCACAAATGCCATGTTACAACCGAGGCGGGAGGAGGATACTGTCTTTTCTAGTTCCACTTCTCCACAGGTCACAACATCTATTTAAAAGTTTACCCAGTTACCAATAGAGCCAGTCATATACTCTATTTTTTTTAAAATCCCAGAACAAAATATACCAACCAGGTTTATTTAACTAAACTATCAGATTATAAAACAAGACTTAACCAGTAACGAAGCAGTGTATTAACACACTGATTAAAATATGAAAGTTCCCTTTTTAAAAATTCCCCAATTACACTCACACTGGAAAAAAGGCAGAAAGTCACTCTGCAGCGGCGGTCTGTTACAAAGTAAAGACAAAAAAAAAACACTACTCTGGCCAAATACTTGCTAATTCTTGATGAAAAAAGAAGAAATGGAAGGAAGTCAGTTGTCCCTTTTTTGGTCTGGCATCTGGGGATACAGAGATGGGCCACTGGGATTGTTTCTGCAAGTAACATAGTTTAGAGAAAACTGCACAGTGGCGCAGTGGTTAGCACCGCAGCCTCACAGCTCCAGTGACCCGGGTTCAATTCTGGGTACTGCCTGTGTGGAGTTTGCAAGTTCTCCCTGTGTCTGCGTGGGTTTCCTCCGGGTGCTCCGGTTTCCTCCCACATGCCAAAGACTTGCAGGTTGATAGGTAAATTGGCCATTATAAATTGACCCTAGTATTGGTAGGGAAATATAGGGACAGGTGGGGATGTGGTAGGAATATGGGATTAGTGTAGGATTAGTATAAATGGGTGGTTGATGGTCGGCACAGACTCGGTGGGCCGAAGGGCCTGTTTCAGTGCTGTATCTCTAAACTAAAACTAAACTAGTCCATTCTAGAGATGTCGAGAATTATTCTCATAGGCTTTTTAGGAGAAATATGGCATCAAGGTCTTTTCACCAGCACAAACTTGAATCGCATGATTTTTTTCCAGCTCCTCGGGAGCTATATGGCACCAGGGATTTTTTCCTCACACTTTTCTCTTTGGCAAGAAAATACCAACTGTCTTCAAACAGTTCAGACCACAGCTAAAATTGAAAACAATGTTCAAACCCCAAACAGCGAGTCGACCTCCTAACCTCCATTAACCTTGACAAGTGGCCTCTCAGTAGCCATTTTTTTTTCCAGGTCACCAAGGGTTCTGCTGTTTCTGGAGCCTAAATCACAGGTAGCCTCCAGCACAGGTGGCTTTCAAACAACATCTTGTCTTGTCGGTGAACTTGGTAAAAAAAAAAACACATCCATGGAATCTTTTCAGTTTTAACACAAGTCCTCAAAAAATAAATTAAAAATGGAAGCACTTTGGTAACATATGGCTGACTGTTGCATTACTCTCCATTGACAGTCTACCACGCTTCTGCTCTTCAACTTTCTGTCAACATTCAAAAGGTTACCTAGAAGCTGGCAGACAAATCAGTCACTGCTATCCTCTCCGTACCATTCAATTCATCTTTGATATTGGCATACTCAGTGGCATGCAAAACATTTGATCTATGCTGCCCCGTTATTGAATGTTAAAAATTTTTTTGTTTCGCTTTGACGAGGAGACTGAGAGAATCGAGGGTTGAAGCAGCTCCAAAAACTGCCTGTTGTAAGAAATTGAAATTGGCATGGAGACTGAAAAGAAGAAACAGCTCCTTTACTCATTCCTCCAAACATAAGCAAAATAAGTCCTTCTGCTTGAAGGAATCAGACTGAGTCATGTGTGTGATTTAATGAGAAGAAATATGCACTCTGACACAAACTAAATGTGCGTAGTTCTGATGAGGAGCTTTTGTAAATCAATGTTGATTTAAACTGCTTAGGAAGAACCAATAACACTGCCAATCTCCTTTCTCTACTGCTTTAAAAAAAACATTGAAATCACTGGTTCTGTGACTCATGTGACATAACTGCAAGCTTAGTCAACCTCTCACATAATGTTATCAGCACCCAGTGCCCGGAGAACTAACTTGCCTGCATCTTCACTGACAAAGTTTTTAAATATATAAAAACAAAAGTTGAAAATATGTTCAAACAAAAAAAAAAAGGTGTGTAAGAATAAACCCAGCAACTACAGGCCAGTCAATTTAACTCCGGTGGTGCGAAAGTTTTTAGAAATGATAATCCGGGACAAAATTAACAGTCACTTGAACAAGTGTGGATAAATTAAGCTAAGCTAGCACAGATTTGTTAAAGGCAAATTGCGTTTAACTAATTTGATTTTTTGATGAGGTAACAGAGAGTGCTGATGAGGTCTATATAGACTTCTAAAAGGCATTTTATAAAGTGCCACATAATAGACGTGCTAGCAAAGTTGAAGCCCATGTAATAAAAGGCACAGTAGCAGCATAGATATGCAGTTGCTGCGTGACAGGAAAGAGAGTAGTAGTCAACAGCTGTTTTCGGACTGGAGGCAAGTATATAGGAGGGTCACCCAGGTGTCGGTACTAGGACCACTGCTTTTCTTGATATATAATAATGATCTAGACTTAGGCATACAGGCATAATTTCAAAATTTGCAGATGACACAAAACTTGGAAGTATTTTGAATTGTGAGGATAGTGATAGATTTCAACAGGACAGAGACAGGTTGGTGGAGTGGGCAGGAACGTGGCAGATGAAATTTAATGCAGACAAGCGTGAAGTGATAAATTTTGGTACGAAAATGAAGAGAGGCAAGATAAAATAAAGGGCACAATTCTAAATGGGGTGCAGGAGCAGAGGGATCTGGGGGGACATGTGCACAAATCATTGAAGAAGGTGGCAGAGCGGGTTGAGAAAGTGATTAAAAAGGTTTACAGGATGCTGAGCTTTATAATTCAAGACATAGAGTTATAAAGCAAGGAAGTTATGGTGAACCTTTATAAGATACTGGTTCAACCTCAACTGGAGTAGTGTGTCCAATTCTGGGCACTATACTTTATGAAGTATGTGAAGGCATCAGAAAGGGTGCAAAACAGATTTGCAAGAACAGTTCCAGGGATGAGGGACTTCAGTTAAGTGGATAGATTGGAGAAGCTGGGGCTGTTCTCCTTAGAGAAGGAGGGAAGGAGATCTAATACAGGTGTTCAAAATCATGAGGGGTCTGGACAGAGTAGATAGGAAAAAACTGTTCCCATTGGCGGAAGGCTCGAGAACCAGAGGACTGATTTAAGGCAAATGGCAAAAGAACCAAAGGTGACTTGAGGAAAGACTTCTAAAAAAAAACTTAATAAGTGGTTAATATCTGGAATGCACTGCCCAAAAGAGTGATGGAGGTGGATTTAATCATGGCTTTCAAAAGGGAATTGGATAAGAACCTAAAGAGAAAAAATTTGCAGGGCTACAGGGAAAGGGCAGGGTAGTGAGACTAGCTAAGTTGCTCTTGCAGAGAGCCAGCAGGAACAAAATGAAAAAACCACAGCCACCTTCTGTGCTGTAACCATTCTATGATTCTATATCTCAAAGAATGTAGTTGTCTGCAATGCCAACATACAGTAATATAATTCCTTTAATTTAGTAAAATGTCCCAGGATAAATCAGAGATGAAAAGCAGACCAGGAAGAGTTTGGTGAGGTGACCATAAACATTGTTAAAGAAACAGATATTGGAGGTTCTGAAAGTGCCACCAGGTGTACTAAGATAGAATGGTTTAGGGAAAGAGTTAAGAGTGTGGAGCCAGCAAGACAGATGAAGGATCAGCCACTGGAGGTGAAGCAGAGAGAGGGATGGAATATAAAAGAGGCCAGATAAAAATTCACGCATTTTACCTTTACTATGCTGCAGTTCAGTGAATTGACAAAATAGAAGTCAAGCAAATGACTAATTTGGTTAGAATTATGGTAAAATGTTTCATCAATGTAAATAGTTTACAAAATGAAATAATTGCAATGTGTACAGATAGAAAGTGCTTTCAAGTTTTCAACTAATTTGCTTTATCAAGTAATCAACTGAAGTGATTCGTTTTGTGCATAAAAGGATATGGATTGGCAGCATTACCTTCTTTATATTCCGGATCCAAGCGCTTCTTGGCTTCTGCCTTCCATTTTGTAAGTTTAGATGAGCTAACAAAAAAAGTTAGCAATGCAGAGAAGAAACTGAAGTTGGCAATTGTAAGGATGAACCCAACAATCAACGCTAGAACAAATTTGAGAGAAAGATTATGCAAAGAAACTAATTTTCCCTCAAGAATTCTGCATTATAGAGATATCCAAGAAATATTATAGCTAAAACAAGGACTGAAACTTGGAAAATGAGAGCACTGTTAGGGAACTTACATGCTGTACTACTGGAAACAAGAAGACTTTCTTCTACCCTAAACCATACATAATCTACCATAGCAACAATTTGGACAGAGCACAGGACATCTGAACTGCTTATGACTGTCCAACAACTGTTTCCCACAATTCTTCCAGAGTTTGTCCTTCAGATATATTATGAAGTTTGAGTTTATGGCAAAGATGCAGTGTAGCTTCACAAGGATACAGTAGGGTTCAGAGGACATAGTTATGATGAGCAACTTGAAAACCATCTCTGTTTCAGTGAACCTGAAAGTTAAGAGGGGATCTGCTACTAGTTTTGAAAATTCCGACAGGGTTTGAGAGAGTAAATAGTGAAAAATTATTTCCACTGGTTGCTGAATTGGTATCGGTCATCAATTTAGGGTTAAGGTGGAATAGAAGGGGTATTAGAAGACTTTTTTTTTCTCCAAACAAATTCTTAAAGGTTATTAAATAAAGAAACACAGAATCCACATGCCACTATTGAAACTGACCGAATCAAAGTATATCATGGAATTAAAGACTTAAGAAATTTCAGCATGGTAGACCAAATGGCCTCCTCCTCTGCTCTACATAATAGCCTCAGCCTCAAATTTCTCAGTTAGGAACAGGAGTAGCCCATTCATCCCTTCAAGCCTCAATTAGATCATGGCTATTCAGAAAAATAAGACGTTGACATACAAATTAATTTGCGTTAATATAGTGTCTTTCACACCTTCAGGATATCCTATTTATTTATTTTATTTATTTAGAGATACAGCACTGAAACAGGTCCTTCGGCCCACCGAGTCTGTGCCGACCAACAACCATCCATTTATGCTAATCCTACATTAATCCCATATTCCCTACCACATCCCCACCATTCTCCTACCACCTACTTACACTAGGGGCAATTTACAATGGCCAATTTGCCTAACAACCTGCAAGTCTTTGGCTGTGGGAGGAAACCGAAGCACCCAGCGGAAACCCACGCAGTCACAGGGAGAACTTGCAAACTCCGCACAGGCAGTACCCAGAACTGAACCCGGGTCACTGGAGCTGTGAGGCTGCAGTGCTAACCACTGCGCCATTATGCTGTTCTGGCATACATTAACTTTGTTCCTCTCTCCCCCTATGAAAAGTTCCAGTTTTTTGTGAATTTATATCAGATTTCCAGCTTTTGTATAGAGTAAACATGTTCTGTCATTACATAATAGTTTTTCACAACACATTTTAAAGTCACAAACTTTAACAGTTGAAGCCAGGCTTAATTTGATTTGAAATGTAATGGAATGTAGCTTATGGCATTAAAATAAATTTATGAAAAATACTTCTGTTTCAGTCTAATCAATAACATGCTGCAACCATTACATGAAATTAAGGATGTGTTTATATTGCATTGTCTGGGAACTCAGCCAATGTGTTACAGCATCTTTGAGTTTTAGTATACTGCACAGTCTTCTGATGTACACAACATTTATACTTATGTGTACCCAAAACCACTTTACTGTGTATAAAGCGATGGTATAAAGTTAAGACTTACGTACAATTTCACTCCTAAATACATTTGTCATAAACAACTGTATTTATGGGAATGGTTAATAAACCACATTATTGACTTTAGTTTGTGAGAAATTGTTATTTACAGAACCTTAAAGCAAAGCTGTATTTAAAAATAAAATAAAAACTTGTACTTACAAATACATAAATAACACAAATATTTTAGATATCTTTTAAAGATTCTGCATTGGTTCTCATCAAAAACTCAAATATTACTATCTATCCATTTTAGCCTCGAAGGAGAGTTCATTGAACGTATTAGAGATTGTTTTTTGGAGCAATATGTTGTGGAACCAACCAGGCAGCAGGCTATTTTAGATTTGGTCTTGTGTAATGAGGTGGGATTAATAAATGATCTCATTGTTAAGGATCCTCTAGGAAAAAGTGATTATAGCATGCTAGAATTTCAAATTCAGTTTGAGGGCGAGAAGCTGGAGTTGCACACGAGCATTTGGAGTTAAACAAAGGTAATTCTATAGGCATGAGGATAGATTTGGCCCGAGTGGACTGGGCAGGAAGACTAAAAGGTAGGACAGTTGACGAGCAATGGCAAATGTTTAAGGAGATATTCAATTTATGCCACCTAAAATATATTCCAGAGAGGAAGAAAGATTCTAGGATGGGGAAAAAAAACATCCATGGCTAAGCAAGGAAGTTAAGGATAACATAAAGACAAAAACTAAGGCATACCATATTGCAAAGGCCAGTGGCAGGCTGGAAGATTGGGAAACTTTTGAAGATCAACAAAGGGTGACTAAAAAAGTAATAAAAAGAGCGAAGGTAAATTATGGAAGAAAACTAGCACAAAATATAAAAACGGACAGCAAAATCTTCTATAAGTATATAAAAGGGAAGAGAGAGAGTAGCTAAAGTGAATGTTGGTCTGTTGGAGGATGAGACTGGGGAGTTAATAGAAGGGAACACAGAAAAGGCAGAGACACTAAATCAATATTTTGCTTCAGTTTTCACGGTGGAGGACACAAGTACCATCCCAATAGTACCAGGTAATGCAGAAGTTATAGAAAGAGAGGAACTTAGAGCAATCATCACTAGGGAAAAAGTACTGAGAAAACTATGGGGATTGAAGGCAGACAAGTCCCCAGGGCCTGATGGCCTACATCCTAGGGTCTTAAATGAAGTGGCAGCGGAGATAGTGGATCCATTGGTTAGAATATTCCAAAATTCTCTGGATACGGGAAAGGTTCCAGTGGATTGGAAAAAAGCTAATGTTATTCAAAAATGGAGGGAGGCAGAAAGTGGGAAACTATAGACCAGTTAGTTTAACATCTGTTGTTGGGAAATTGTTAGAATCCATTATTAAGGAAGTAATAACAGGACATTTCGAAAGTCAAAACGCAATCCATCAAAGTCAGCATCGTTTTATGAAGGGTAAATCGTGTTTGACAAATTTGCTAGAGTTCTTCAAAGCTGTAACAAGCAAAGTGGATAATGGGGATCCTGTAGATGTAGCTTATCTGGACTTCCTGAAGGCATTTGGTAAGGTGCCGCACAAAAGGTTAATACACAAGGTAAGTTCACATGGGGTTAGGGGCAATTTATTGGCTTGGATAGAGGATTTGCTAACCAACAGAAAAGAGAGTCAGGATAAATAGGTCTTTTTCTGGTTGGCAAGATGTAACTGGTGGGGTGCCACAGGGTTCGGTCCTCAGGCCCCAACTCTTTACAACCTATATAAATGACTTGGATGTAGAGATAGAAGGTATTATAGCCAAATTTGCAGATGACACTAAAATAGGTGGGACAGTAGGTTGCAATAAAGAAATAAGAAATCTACAAATGGATATGGATAGATTAGATAAATAGGCCAAAATTTGGCAGATGGATTTTCGTGGATAAGTGTGAGGTTATCCATTTTGGTCAGAAGAATAGAGAGGCAAATTATCTAAATTGAGAGAAACTTCAGAGTGCTGCGGTGCAGAGGGATCTAGGTGTCCTTGTGCATGAATCACAGAAAACTAGTTTGCAGGTACAGTAGGTAATAAGGAAGGCAAATGGAATTTTGGCATTTATTGCTAAAGGAATAGAGTATAAAAGTAGGGAAGTGTTGCTGCATTGGTGAGACCGCACCTAAAGTATTGCGTGCAGTTTTGGTCCCCTTACTTGAGAAAGGATGTAGTTGCATTGGAGGCAGTTCAGAGGGGGTTCACTAGATTGATTCTAGAGATGGGGGGCTTGTCTTATGATGAGAGATTGAGCAGTTTAGGCCTTTACTCTCTGGAGTTTAGAAGAATGAGAGGAGATCTAATTGAGGTATTTAAGATGATTGAGGGGATTGACAAAATAGACAGAGAGGATGTTTCCTCCTGTGGGGCAATCTAGAACGTGAGATCATAGTTTTAGGATAAGGGGTAGCAGATTTAAAACGGAGATGAGGAGAAATTACTACTCTCAAAAGGGTCGTGAATCTGTGGAATTCTCTACCCCAGAGTGTGGTGGATGCCAGGTCATTGGGTAAATTTGAGGAGATAGACAGATTTTTAATTAGAAATGGGTTGAAGGGTCATGGAGAACGGGCAAGAAAGTGGAGTTGAGGCCAAGATGAGATTAGCCATGATTGTATTGAATGGCGGAGCAGGCTCGAGGGGCTGAATTGCCTACTCCTGCTCCCAGTTCTTATGTTCCACAAACTTAATTACTCCCTCTCCCATTCTGTCCTCCTTACTCAGAAGCAGAAGATGGATGATAAAAATGGTAACGTAGCAGCATAGGTAGGAAGTTGGTTTATTGACAGGTGTTACAACCAAGGCGGGAGTAATGCACTGTTAATTCAGTCTCACTACTCCACAGGCCACAACATATTAGTAAAGTTTCCCACCTGCCAGAAGATAGCCAAATTAAACACTTTATTGATCCTCCAGAATAAAGCATGCCAAACCAGGTTTCTTTAAACAACAAAATTAACTATTGAGTAATAAACCAAGTTTTAAACAATGAGAAATCTATACGTATGAAAAGATTTTATAACTTCTTATTCTCCTAACCCTCATGCACACACATACATTCAAAAACCAACAGTTAACTGGTTTTTAAAAGGTTGTTTTAAATTGCAACGGTTTCTTAGGAATAATAAAAATAATTAGTTGTCACAGTCTGCTAGGATATTTTCAGATTGGTGAGGTGTCCCAGAGTCGAATTTCTTCCAATTAAATATTGGGAATACTAAAGCTATTGTTTTCGGTTCCTGCTCCAAACTCTGTTTTCTATCTACTGATTCTATCCCTCTCCTTGTCAACAATCTGACTAGACCATCTGTTTGCAATCTTGTTGCCATATTTGTACCCAGGATGAGCTTCCAGCTGCATATTCGCACCATTAAGATTGCCTATTTCCACCTTCATAACATCACCTGACGTTCCCCCCCCATCTCAGCTCATCTGCTGCTGAAACCCTCATTCATGCCTTTGTTAGCTCTAGACTTGAATACTCAATGCACTCCTGGCTGGTCTCCCATATTCTACCCTCTGTAAACTGGAGGTCATCCAGAGCTCTGCTGCCTGTGTCTTAACTCCCAGCAAGCCCTGTTCACCTATCACGCATGTGTTTGTTCAGTTACTCTGGGTCCTAGTCAAGCAACATACAAATTTTAAAATTGTCATCCTCTTTTTCAAATCCCTCCATAGCCTCAGCCCTCCCCATCTCCTCCAGTCCCACAACCATCTGAGATATCTGTGCTTCTCAAATTCTAGCTTCTTGAGCATACCCAATTTTAATCTCTCCACCATTAGTGGCAACACCTAAGCTCTGGTATTTCCCCCCTACACTTCTGTCTCTCTACCTCACTTTCCTCCTTTAAGACACTCCTTAAAACCTACCTCTTTGACTAAGTTTTTGGTCATCTGACCCAATATCTCCTTATGTAGAGTTAATGTTTCAGGTCAGTGGCCCTTCATCATAACTCTGATATGGGGTCACTGACCTGAAACGTTAACTCTGCTTCTCTCTCCACAGATGCTGCCAGACCTGCTGAGTATTTCCAGCATTTCTTGTTTTTATTTCAGATTTCCAGCATCTGCAGTATTTTGCTTTTATCTCATGTAGCTTGGTGTCATATTTTGTTTTAGAATGCTCCTGTGAAGTGCCTTGGAACGTTTTATTACATTAAAGGTGCTATATAAATACAAGTTGTTGTTTTTTCCCCCCATAACCCTGCAAATTTCTCTCTTTAAATATAAATTAATGTGCAAAAATGTGTGGCAATGGAAAAAGGTACAGAGGCATAAACTCAATGGAAGTATATTGAAGCTTCCACTAACAAAACTATTCCAGACACTATGAGCGGAGTGGCCTCCTTTTATGTTTCTGTGGATAAGGTCAATGTCACTGGTGAACACTGTGGAAGACCAAGTAAGAATATCAACAATGCTGGGAACCAAATTACACTGTCCTAATCCAGACAATCCTGTAAACTGTACCAGGTTACTTAATGCAGCTTAATACCACTCTGTATATTAGATGGCATAACAGGAAACAACTAGTGGCAATATTGTAGGAAGGGAAAACATAACTAATTTACCAATTTTTATATTTTAAGTTTAGAACTTTACCTCCAATAGCCCCACTACGATCAAGACTTTTCTTCTTTAGGGCATGCGAAGTAATAATTAGTGGAACAAACACAGAAAACAGCCATCGCCACGGTGACACAGGTCGTAAAGTACCTATGGAAAGAAAAAGTAAACTGTAATAAAAGTAATACCAAATATCTTGTCACTGTCTGCCTCATGAGATACGTGATGTATAATGATCAAGCCATGAATCAGGATTAGTTTCATTCATTTTACTCAGGATTATGTTTTCAACAAGTGTTACATTATAAAGGTATATTATTCTGTATAAAATTCAATCACCACATTATAATTATATTTATCAGGATGGCAAGACAACTGCTTTCAATCATTTTCTAAAAATTATTATTGCCAGAAGTTGTACTTCTCACTATCCAATAGCCCACTTTCATTATGACATCACAACAATCACAATACATGATGTGTGATGTTCAAGATGGAGATGGTAAGTAAAGTGACAGGTTGCCATGCTATGTATCGATATTGAGGAATCACACAAAGTGAAGTATTTGTGGACATTATATACATTGCCAAGAGCAAAATTGTCTTAGCAACTCTAATCACAGAAAAAGTCATGTAAAATTAAAGGAGAGTATTTACCTATGGACGAAAATGGGAAAAACATAATTGAAGACAAACGACAGAGACAAAGAAAGCAAAAGATGCAGAAAGGGAGACTTTTCTTTCTTTAAATATTTCTTTCTTTCAATACTTCTGCTTCCAGGCATACATTACCAACATCCTGCCATCAAAAGTAGGCTACACAGCATCAAAGCCTCATTATTCATAAAGCAATTCCTAGCTGACAAGACCCTCCTTGTATTTTTGTTTGCTGCTAAATTAATAAAAGTGATAATAGCACACTAGATGCAAAACAGAAAATGAATTCTGCAGATAAAGAACTAAAAACTGTAGTTTATGGGTAAAAATTGATGTATAAAATATTACAATAAAAAGGAGAATCAAAATAGGCAGCCCAAAAGTCTGACTTACCAGTAATAAACATCTTTTATATTTTGAATGTTTTAACTTGAACACAGGAATGACAAACTAGCTTAATTATGTAAATCTTTATTTCAAGTATATTTTGTTACACAATTAAAAACAAGTATTAAATGCAGATATGATCGCAATGTGGTCAGCAAGCTTAGTGTATGATTGACTACATCTTGGTGTTACATGATACAAAATGCTCCCTCCATTCACATCTAAAGTTAAAAAGAACATTTAATAATGATACTGCTTACTATTTCCCATTCAGCTGAAGAGTGTGAAAATCCAACTTAACCAAACATTATGCTCTACTGAAACCTAGTAACACTTTTTATAATGTAATTAATCACTCTAGATTGTTCCTATAAGGCAACATTTTTTATAATATATCTTTCTTTTCATGAAGTACACATTATGCAAGTTACCTTTAATGAAAAGAGAGTGCTTTTACAAGCTGAATATAGCATTGCTATGGCATGACAAGAACTGGACAATCAATTGTAGATTCTCAACTGCCGTGTAAACACCGTCTGCATGATCATAGCAGAGAAATTTACAGCAGGAGGGAGGCCATTCAGCCCGTCATCTCTGCTTCAGCCAACAGGTAGCTTTCAGCCTAAGCCAGCTCTTGGTCTGTAGCCTTGTAGTTTACAAACTCCAAGTGCATATCCAAATACTTTTTAAATGTTATGAGGGTTTCAGGCAGTGAAGTCCAGATCTCCACCACCTGCTGGGTAAAAGATTTCTCCTCAAACCCCCTCTAAACCTCTTAACTTAAATCTAGGGCCTTACTATCCACTCTCATCCAGACCTCCTCAATTTTATACACTTCAATTAAGTCTCCCCTCAGCCTCCTCTGTACCAAAGAAAACAACCCCAGACCATCCAATCTTTCCTCAAACTCTGCAGTCCAAGCAACATCCTCGTAAATCTCCTCTGAACCCTCTCTAGTGCAGACACATCTTTCCTATAGTGTGGTCACCAGAACTGCACATAGTACTCCAGCTGTGGCCTAACTAGTGCTTTGTACAGGTCCAACATAACCTTCCAGCTCTTATACTCTACGCCTTGACTAATAAAGGCAGGTAACCTGTATACCTTCGCAACTATCTTATGTACCTGCTCAACCACCTTCAGGGCATGCACTCCAAAGTCCCTCTGTTCCTCTACACTTCAGTATCTTAGCATTTATTATGTGTATCCTTGCCTTGTTAGCTTTGCACAAATGCATTACCACACACTATGAACTGAACTCCATTTGCCACTGTTCTGCCCACGTGACGAGTCCATTCATATCTTCCTGCAGTCTACAGCTTTCCTCATCAACCACACAGCCAATTATTCTATCTTCTGCAAACTGTTTTAAATCATATCCCCAACATTCAAGTCCAAATCATTGATATACCACAAAAAAACAAGGGACCTAGTTCTGAGCCCTGCAGAACCCCATTGGAAACACCTTCCAGTCACAAAAACATCCATTGACCATTACCCTTTGCTTCCTGCCCCTGAGCCAATTTTGGATCCAACTTGCCACTTTGCATTGGATCCCAAGGGCTTTTAGTTTCGTGACCAGTATGCCATGTAGGACCTTATAAAGAACCTTGCTAAAATCTATATAGATTACATCAAATGTACCACCCTCATCAACGCTCCTTGTTAACTCCTCAAAACATTCAATCATGCTAATCAGACACTACCTTCCCTTAACAAATCTGTGCTGACTGCCTTTGATTAATCCGTGTCTTCCTAAATGAAGAATTATCCTGTCCTTCAGAATTTTTAACCCAATAATTTTCCCACCACCGAGGTTAGGCTAACTGGCCTGTAATTATTCAGTCTATCCCTTTCTCCCATTTTAAAAATTGTAAAATGTTACCCGTCCTCCAGTCCTCTGGCACTACCCATGTAGCCAGAGAGGATCGGCAGTGATGGTCAGAGCTTCTGCTATTTCTGATCTTGCTTTCCTTAACAGCCTAGGATACATTTCATCCAGGCTTGGGGATTTATTCACTTCCAAAGATGTTAAACCCATTAATATTTTCTCTCTCGCTATGTTAATTTCATCTAAATATTTTATACTGCTCCTCCCCAATTGCAATGTCGCTATTGTCCCTCTCTGAAAACAGATGCAAGGTATTCATTTCGAACCATACCAAAGTCCTTTGCCTTCACACACAGGTTACCCTTACAGTCCCCAAAAGGTTTTCCTTGATTTTACTTGCCAATAATTTTTATGCCCTCTCTTTAGTTTCAATTTCACCCCTACACGTTTTATCCACGTCTAGGTTTTCTGCGGTATTCACCCCTCGGTATCTGTCATAAGCTACCTTTTCTCCCCCCCCCCCCACCTTTTTCCTTACCTTAAAGCCCCTTGACGTCCAGGGGGCTCTAAATCGGAGTTTTGGTCTACATTTTCACCATGGCATCAGAATATCATAGGTATTGAAAACCAAGAACTGAATGTATGGTTGGAGGTATCAATGTAAATTGGCTCTCGAATCCCACGGCAAATTTTAGGGGTTATTAAACAGTTTTAAATGCTCAACAACAAACGCATTTTATGGGTAATCCATATCACAAAAGTGACTTACTTGTGTGCCAACACACACAAAACGATCCACTTACCATAATAAATGCTGGCAGTTATGGACACAATCCAAAATGACAACGAAATGCCCACGATGAAACTGAGAATAATAATATTTCCCATCATGTTTACTAATTCTTTGTGTGAAGAGTGCCGATGAATGATCCGTACGTTCACAACCGAACCTAAAGGAGAGGAAAAAGAAAAGGCAGCTTGCAATATTTCTACGGGAATTAATGCTCTAGACAACAGGCTGCACGACCAGCCTGATCCTCTGCTGAACTGGAGTTAAAGCTTTGTTTAAAATGATGTTTACAGCTGGGATTGGGTCTAATTCAGTAAAGCCCGGTGCCGGTTCAGCCTGCGCTCACAATACCTCTGCTGGTCGCAGTTTGGGGAAACATTATTACCATTTTCCTCCAGGATCCACCTCTCACTGTTTGCGAACAAACTGCTCCCACTGTGCAAGATATTTAAAGAGGCAGCAGGTCCAACCTTCCCCTACACATCGCCAAGATCACACCCCACCACCTAGTCCCGAACCAGGCTCCGCCCACAAAACGACTACGGTTCCCGGAAGAGGCGCCGAAAAACTTCCGCCAACCAATTTCTGACCAATCAGGAAGCTTGAACTGATTGGGTGGGTGCTGATTGAGCGCCCTCCTCAGGCCCAGCGGAGCAATGAAATTAGAAGTTACATGAAAGAAGATTTGCCATCCCTTCAGGGCCCAAGGAGATTTCCAAAGAGCTTTACAGCTCATGAAGTACTTACGAACTGTCGTCACTATGGCCCGCGTTTTGCCGTGGTAATGATGGCGAAGGCACCAGCTTTCATTCCGTCAATACTTCACTGAAACTTACAGTAACTTCTGGAGACGGCAGATGCACTTAGTGCAGAAATCCAGAACTTGTCAGTGACTCTATGCTTCTCCAGAGGGCACACTGGTTAAGTCTCACCAGAGTGCAATCCCTAAACTATTCGTGAATTGATGAAAACATAGGAACGTACGAACAGGAGTAGGCCATTCAGCTCATCGAGGCTGCTCCGCCTTCAATTAGATCATGGCTCATCACCCACCTCAATGCTGCTTTCCTGCGCGATCCCATATCCCGTCATTAGTATCCAGATATCTATTGATTTCTGCCCTGAACATGCTCAATAATTGAGCTTCCAAAGCCCCCTAGGGTAGAGAATTCCAAAGATTCACCACCCTCTGAGTGAAGAAATTCCTCCTCATCTCAGTCTTAAATGGCCTGCCTTTTATTCTGAGACTGTGCCCCCTGGTTCCGGACTCATCAGCCAGGAGAAACATCCTAACTACAACCACCCTGTCATGCCTGTAAGAATTTTGTAACTTTCAATGCGATCACCTCTCATTCTTCAAAACTCTAGAGAATAAAGGCCCAGTTTCTGCAATCTCTCCTCATAAAACAATTCTGCTATCCCAGGGATTAGTCTGGTGAAACTCCATTGCACTCCCTCAATGGCAAGTATATCCTTCCTTATATATGGAGACCAAAACTGTACAAAATACTCCAGGTGCAGTCTCACCAACTATATAATTGCAGCAAGACATCTTTACTCCTGTACTCAAAACCCCTTGCAATGAAGGCCAACATACCATTTGCTTCTTAATTGCTTGCATGCTAGCTTTTAGTGACTCATGAACAAGGACACCCAGGTCCCTTTGGACATCAACACTTCCCAATCTCTCACCATTTAAGAAATACTCTGTCCTTCTGTTTTTTACTACCAAAGTGGATAACTTCATACTTACATTATATTCCATCTTCTTGCCCATTCGCTTAGCCTGTCCAAGTCCGCTTGAAGCGTCCTTGCATCCTCCTCACAACTTACATTCCCACCTTGTTTTGTGTCATCAGAAAATTTGGAAAAAATACATTCAGTCCCCATGTCCAAATCATTTCTATCGATTGTGAACAGCTGTGGCCCCAGCATTGATCCTTGCAGTACCCCGCTAGTAACACCCTGCCAGCCTGAGAATTACCCATTTATTCCAACTCTCTGTTTTCTGTCTGTTAAACAATTCTCAATGAATACCAGTACATTACCCAATCCCATGTGCTCTAATTTTGTTTAGTAAACTCCTGTGTGGGACTTTATCAAAAGACTTATGAAAATCCAAATACACCACATCCACTGGTTCTCCTTTATCTACAAGTAACATCTTCAAAAAACTGCAACAGGTTGGTCAAACATGATTTCTCTTTCATAAATCCATGTGTTGACTCTGCCCAATCATATTATTTTCTAAGTGTCTCGTTATCACATCCTTTATAATAGATTCTAACATTTTTCCTACTATGGACGTCTAACTAACAGGTAGTTCCCTGTTTTCTC
Source organism: Heterodontus francisci (assembly GCF_036365525.1). Taxonomy (NCBI): domain Eukaryota; kingdom Metazoa; phylum Chordata; class Chondrichthyes; order Heterodontiformes; family Heterodontidae; genus Heterodontus; species Heterodontus francisci. The sequence goes on along the minus strand of NC_090388.1, from coordinate 23,934,418 downwards.
TCTCACTCCTTTCTTAAATAGTAGGGTTACATTTGCTACTTTCCAGTCTGCAGGACCCTTTCCAGAATTTATAGAATTTTGAAAGATAAGCACCAATGCATCTACTATCTCTATAGCCACCTCCTTCAACACTCTGGGATGGAACTCATCTGGTCCAGGAGATTTATCAACCTTAAATCCAGTTAATTTGTTGAGTACCACCTCTTTATTAATACTAATTTCTTTCAGTTCCTCATTTTCACAATTCCTTCAGTTCCCTAGTATTTCTGGGAGACTTTCTATATCTTCCTCCGTGAAAACAGATACAAAGTAATTGTTTAATTTCTCTGCCATTTCCCTATTCTCCATCATAAATTCTCCTGTCTCTGCCTGTAACGGACCCACATTTGTCCTTGCTAATCTTTTCATTTTCACATACCTAAAGAAGGTTTTACTGTCCACCTTTATGTTTCTCGCTAGCTTGCATTCATATTCTCTTTTCCCTTTCTTTGTCAGTTTCTTGGTCATCTTTTGTTGGATTCTAAGTTGCTCCCAATCCTCGGGCTTACCACTTTTTCTAGCAACCTTATAAGCCACTTCCTTTGATCCAATGCAACCCTTAATTTCTTTTGTTAGCCATCATTCCTGTTGGGGTTTTTGTGTCTTAGAGGAATGTATGTTTGATGTACACCATGTAATACTTCTTTAAATACTAGCTATTGCCTGTCTACTGTCAAATCTTTATATGTATTTTCCCTATCCACCATAAATCCGCCTGAATGCCGGACCCGGAAGTGGGACCCGATCCTACCCGACACATGTCGTCGGGTCCCGTCAGGTTCGGGTCGGGTAGCAGGCCTTTAATCCACCATAGCCAACTTGCCCCTCATACCTTCATGGTTTCCTTTGTTCGGATTTGAGACCCTAGTTTCAGAATGAACTATATCACTTTCAAAGTTTATGTAAAAATCTATCATATTATGGTCACTATTTCCCAAAGGCTCTTTTACAGCAAGGTTATTAATTAGCCCTTTTCTAATTACATAATACTAAATCTAAAATAGCCCAATCCCTAGTTGATTCTTCAGTGTACTCCTCCAGAAACCCATCTCGTACCCACACCAGGAATTCATCCTCCACAGCATTAGTGCTAATTAGGTTTACCCAGTCTATATGTTAATTAAATTTGCCCGTTATTACTGTATTACCAATATTACATGCACCTCTAATTTCCTAATTTATACTGTTGCCAACATTTACTGTTTGGTGGCCTATAAACAACTCCCACCAATGTTTGCTGCCCCTTGCTTTTTCTAAGCTCCACCCAAATTGATTCTACACCCTTCGATCTAAGATACTTTCTCACTAATGTACTGATCTTGTCCCTTATTAAGAGTGCTACTCCACCTCCTTTTCCTTTATGCCTATCCTTCCTAAATGACGAATATCCTTGAATATTCAGTTCCCAGTCTTGGTCACCCTGTAACCACATCTCTGCAATGGCAATTAAATCATACCCATTGTCACAAGAGGTTTTATTTAAACTAAGAGGTCTGTGTGCCTTTAAGACTGAGAAAAGGGACTTTCTGTGAACAGTGACTGTTGAATTGGTGTTTGAAGTATGCAGGCTGTAAACTTGTATCCAAGCAACAGGAAGATTTTGCGACTGTCCTGTGACTTAGTCACTGTGGAAAGCTTTGAGTTTCAGTTCTGCAGTGTGAAAGAGACCAGGAAGCTGTGAGCAGCTAGAAGCCTGTTGCTGTTGGAGATCTGGATTTGCAGACCAGAAAAAAACTCTCCCTGTGAAGAAGACTTGTCTTGTAAAAAAGGAATCTTATATTTGAGTTGGGGCTGTGTTCTGCCTGCAAAAAGGAATAGATCCCTGGAGAGAGAAAAGACCCAGAGAAAGAGGAGTTGCTGCTCTCTGTGGAGAAAGGCTCCTTTGCTGAGAGGAAGCCTGAATTGTTGAAGGTATCAAAATTCTTATTGTCTTCAGTCTGAAAAATCTCTGCCCCAGTGAGTCCTGTTGCCATTTGTGTTTTTTGGAAGATCCTGAAATCTCAAGAAAGTTTCTACTGTTAGACTGTTACTTTAAAATTTAAGTAGATCTGTTGCTGCAACCTGTTGCTGAAATATCTGTGTGATGCCTGCTGCAGACAAATTGCCTTGAACAACCATCCATCACAGACTGTTTATCAAACTTGCCTGGGGAGACTTCAAGTGGCATCTGACTATTTGACTCTGGGACACCTCGCGGTTCCAGAAATATCCTACCAGAAGTTACCCAGTTATTTTATTCTTCCTATGAAGCAGCTCTAATTTAAAACATCACTTTTTAAAACCAGTTAGCCGTTGGATTTTATTTGTATGTGTGCGTGAGGGTTAGGAAGATTCAGGAGTTCTAAAATCTTTTCATACATATTGATTTATCTCATTACCGTTTAAAAGTTGGTTTATTAATAAATAATTAACTTTTTTTGTTGTGTCTTGCTAAGCCCCCACCTGCCAAGAATGAGTGTGGCACATTAATTTTGTCATGAACATTGATTTTAAATTGTTACTGGAGTGAAGAAAGGACTTGTTAAACAGATTAGCCATGGCTGGAAAAGACATTTGCATATTAACAGACAATGTTTGGAAGGACAAAGCAGCCATTCCCTGACATTCAACCCACAATGGACTTTTGATCACCAGACGTTGAAGGTGGGGGAGCTCGCATTCCAGGTTGACTGCTACGATGGCCAAATGGACATGGTCAAACCAGCTAGGCACATGACTAACCTGCTGGGCAACTTGAGTTTTTTGAATTTGTACGAACAGTTTGGGCAGAAAGTCGGTTTGCTCTTGGACTGAAGTTCTTTCGCCTGTCTGCTCCCATCTCTTTCTGACAAGCCTCTGAATCCACTGAAGACACATGAACACCTGTAGAGAAAAGTCTCCTACAACGAGAAAGGTTCAAGAAGAATACTGGGCCCCAACAAAAAGCAAGATCTACCTCCAATCAAGGACTCTACAGTGAGCTCCAAGAACCATAACAATAATTCTTCAGATGTTGCCTCAAACCTTTCCACTTCATTTTACTTCTGCTCTTTTCTGGCTCTATTTGTATGTATGTATCACGTGAGCATGCTAGCGTGGGCGCATTGCGTATCCATAGGCGTTAACCAAATTAGAGTTTAGGATTAAGTTTAATAAATTTCAACTTTTATTCTTTAAACCTAAGAAAGCCTGTTTGTGCTGGTTACTTTGCCTTATAATTGGAAAGCGGTGAATAAGGATTCACCAAGGGGGAGCTAAAAAACAGTGCTTTAAAAATTAAACCCTATTACGGTAAGACCAGGTGAAGACATCTTTCTCACCTGGTCGCAACAGTCTGACTGTTCAGAATGTTGGGTTCGAGCCTTCAATTTGTTATGGGCAGGTGGTAAGGGGTGTGAGTGGTTCCCACTATTCACCTCCCAGGTGACCACAATTGTGTTTTGTTTAAAATGAAGCGTTAGCCCCTGAGTATTTTACTTGTCACATAGTGACCGGTTTTCTTGTAGGTTTAAAACAGCAGATTAACAATTTATTGAACAATATTCATTCCCCGAAATGTTTTCCACACCGCTCACGCACACATTCACTCTCATGCATTTTCAAGAGTTGATAAAACACAGTGTATTTAAAAGTAAACCCTGTTACAGTAATACCACATGAAGGTGGAGAGGGGCCCCTGGACACCTTTCTCACCTGGTCCTAACAGTTGTTTAAAGAAACTTGGTTTGGCGTGCTTTATTGTGGGGGATAAATAAAGTGTTTAATTTGGTTGGTTTCTGCCAGATGGGAAACTTTACTAATATGCTGTGACCTGTGGAGTAGTGGGACTGAATTAACATTGCATTACTTCCGCCTTGGTCCTAACACGATTTACCTTTATTTGTGTCTTCAAATCATCTACCATGTTGCGAATGCTGCGTGCAGATAGAGTGCCCTTAACTTTGTCTTTTTAGCACTATTCCACATTCTGATCTCATTTGATGCTTGCCTTCGCTTTTTCTGTCTTCTGATTTTAGTTACTACTTTTCTACGTCCTGTTACCAGTTTTGATTCCTTCCAATCTTCCCTTCCTGCCACACTCAGATTATCAATTCCCTTATTGCTATCTCGCTTTCTCCTCTCTCCCTAAATTATCTCACCTTCCCTCACCATCTCACTCTTTAGTTTAAAGCCCTCTCTACCGTCATAGTAATACGACTCGCCAGAACACTGGTCCCAACAGGGTTCAGATGAAGACCGTCCCCAAAGTACAGCTCCCACTTTCCCCAGTACTGGTGCCAGTGCCCCATGAATCAAAATCCATTACTCCCACACCAATTTTTGAGCCACGCATTTAACCCTCTAATCTTATTTACCCTACTCCAATTTGCTCTTGGTTTAGGTTAATAATCCAGAGATTATAACCTTTGAGGTACTGTTTTTTAATTTAGCCCCTATCTGCTCATACTGTCTATGCAGAACCTCTTTCCTAATCCTATCTATGTTGTTGGTACCCACATGGACCACAACAACTGGATCCTCCTCCTCCCACTGCAAGTTCCTCACCAGCCCTGAGCAGATGTCCCAAACCCTGGCACCGGGCAGGCAACACAGCCTTCTTGACCCTTGCTCCTGGCTGCACAGAACAGTATCCATCTTCCTGACTATACGATCTTCTACTAACACTACAGTCCTAATTGTTCCCCCTGCTTGAATGGCTTCCTGTACCATGGTGCCATGGTCAGTTTTGCTATCCATACTGCAGTTCTTGCTCTCATCTATGCAATTAGAAAGAACCTCAAACTTGTTGAACAATTGAAAGGGCTGAGACTGCTCCACTTTTGCCTTCTCCATCCCCTACCTGCCTCACTCACAGTCACACCCTCCTGTCGCTGACCACTGACCAAATCAGAAGATCCTATCCTAAGAGGTGCGACTGCCTTCTGGAACAAAATGTCCAGGTAACTTCCCCCTCCCTGATGCATCGCAGTTCCTGTAGCTCAGCCTCCAGCTCATTGACTCTGAGCCGAAGCTCCCTAAACCGCAGACACTTACTGCAGAAATATAAACAGAACGTGCTGGAAATACTCAGCAGGTCAGGCAGCATCTGTGAAGAGAGAAGCAGAGTTAATGTTTCAGGTCTGTGACCTTTCATCAGAACCGAAGACTTACTGCAGACTTGTTTGCCGTAGATCACATTGGCATTCACCAGCTCCCACATACTGCAGCCACAACACATCGCCTGCCCTGCCATCTTTATAATGTGTTAATAAAATTAATTAAGAAAAATAAATAATTTCTAATTAATAAACCCACTACTACTAGCCCCACTACTAGTAAATTTTACTACTGCTGGTAAACTTTACCACAACTAATAAAACCTTACTAATAAATCAGAAGATTCTTATTCTTATTATTCCAATTAATGTTATACTAACCTCAATTAAAATTCCTTAGTTTAGAAAAGATAAAAAGAGAAAATGTTCACCAACCAATCACTTATCTTCTATTATGGAACATCACACATCAATTCCCCCTTCCCCCTCTGCAGTGAATTCCCACATGAACCAAATTACCACCTTCGCATTCTGACTATGTCTCACTTAGGCAAAGTTTCCACTCTGTGTGTCTTTCACTTCCACTTTAACGCTTTTAGTCTCACTGTAAAAACCCTGAAAAAGTTATACCTTGTTGAATGAAGTGTAACTGTTTTTACTAACTTCATAATAACTGTTAAATACCCTCACTGGGTCTTGGGTCCCGGGGGTGGGTTGGGAGTCAGGGGCCCCCCTCAATTGGGCACCCTGTGCCCGACTGCCATGGCTCCCCGCCCCCGGCAGGCAGAAAGGCCAGCAGATTGGCCTTGGGCGAGTGGGCCGTTTCCCCCTCTCACTGCCCAACTGCCGTAAAGTTGACCGGAGGCGGGAGCGGGGCGGGTAGGCCTTCCAGATCCTCCCGCTCAATTTTATGCCACCCCCACACCACCATCTGACCCGATGGGGCGACATACAATTCAGCCCCTTATAACTTCTTATTTAACCTAAGCCTCTCCGTGCACACACACACACATACATTCAAAACTAACAATGTTTAACTGGTTTTAAGATTAGTATTTCTTAGGAATAAAATAAGTAGCTGGGTTGTAAGTCCTGGTGAGTTACCTTCCTGGTTGGTGAGGTGTCCCAAATTTTAAAAAATCACGCTAAGTCTTCAGGCGAATTCAACAAAACAGTCTTTTAACAGACAGGCATTCGAAACACTTCGGTTGCAGCAGGCGTCATATAGTTCTTTTAACAAGGAATATAGCCACAGATCTATTTGGATTCTAAAATTGGTAGTTTTTCAGTAGAAACGTTACTGAGAATTCCAGCAAACACAAACAAACGACAGAGTCCCTGTTGAAAGCAAATGTTCTTTTTTTCCAGGGATTCTTTTTCTCTCCTTAGGCAATACAGAGCCTGAAGATAAATGCAGATTTTCCTGCTAAGAGAAATAGACAGCTTTGTCCTTCAGAACATGCTTCGCTGCACTCTAGTTCAAACTGGTTGAAGCCAGTCTTTATCCACAGTTAAAAGTTACAGCACACCATGTGACCACGTGACACCATGGACAAAGACGAGAGTGGTCCCAAAGGAAGAGTGCTAAATTGGGGGAAGGCCAACTATACCAAAATTCGGCAGGAGCTGGGGAATGTAGATTGGGAGCAGCTGTTTGAAGGTAAATCCACATTTGATATGTGGGAGGCTTTTAAAGAGAGGTTGATTAGCGTGCAGGAGAGACATGTTCCTGTGAAAATGAGGGATAGAAATGGCAAGATTAGGGAACCATGGATGACAGGTGAAATTGTGAGACCAGCTAAGAGGAAAAAGGAAGCATACATAAGGTCTAGGAGGCTGAAGAAAGACGAAGCTTTGAAAAAATATCGGGAATGTAGGACCAATCTGAAACGAGGAACTAAGAGGGCTAAAAGGGGTCATGAAATATCTTTAGCAAACAGGGTTAAGGAAAATCCCAAAGCCTTTTATTCATATATAAGGAGCAAGAGGGTAACTAGAGAAAGGATTGGCCCACTCAAGGACAAAGGAGGAAAGTTATGCGTGGAGTCAGAGAAAATGGGTGAGATTCTAAACGAGTACTTTGCATCAGTATTCACCGAGGAGAGGGACATGACGGATGTTGAGGTTAGGGACAGATGTTTGATTACTCTAGGTCAAGTCGGCATAAGGAGGGAGGAAGTGTTGGGTATTCTAAAAGGCATTAAGGTGGACAAGTCCCCAGGTCCGGATGGGATCTATCCCAGGTTACTGTGGGAAGCGAGAGAGGAAATAGCTGAGGCCTTAACAGATATCTTTGCAGCATCCTTAAACACGGGTGAGGTCCCAGAGGACTGGAGAATTGCTAATGTTGTCCCCTTGTTTAAGAAGGGTAGCAGGGAAAATCCAGGTAATTATAGACCGGTGAGCCTGACGTCAGTGGTAGGGAAGCTGCTGGAGAAGATACTGAGGGATAGGATCTATTCCCATTTGGAAGAAAATGGGCTTATCAGTGATAGGCAACATGGTTTTGTGCAGGGAAGGTCATGTCTTACCAATTTAATAGAATTCTTTGAGGAAGTGACAAAGTTGATTGATGAGTGAAGGGCTGTAGATGTCATATACATGGACTTCAGTAAGGCGTTTGATAAGGTTCCCCATGGTAGGCTGATGGAGAAAGTGAAGTCGCATGGGGTCCAGGGTGTACTAGCTAGATGGATAAAGAACTGGCTGGGCAACAGGAGACAGAGAGTAGCAGTGGAAGGGAGTTTCTCAAAATGGAGACGTGTGACCAGTGGTGTTCCACAGGGATCCGTGCTGGGACCACTGTTGTTTGTGATATACATAAATGATTTGGAGGAAAGTATAGGTGGTCTGATTAGCAAGTTTGCAGACGACACTAAGATTGGTGGAGTAGCAGATAGTGAAGGGGACTGTCAGAGAATACAGCAGAATATAAATAGATTGGAGAGTTGGGCAGGGAAATGGCAGATGGAGTTCAATCAGGGCAAATGCGAGGTGATGCATTTTGGAAGATCCAATTCAAGAGTGAACTATACAGTAAATGGAAAAGTCCTGGGGAAAATTGATGTACAGAGAGATTTGGGTGTTCAGGTCCATTGTTCCCTGAAGGTGGCAACGCAGGTAAATAGAGTGGTCAAGAAGGCATACGGCCTGCTTTCCTTCATCGGACGGGGTATTGAGTACAAGGGTTGGCAGGTCATGTTACAGTTGTATAAGACTTTGGTTCGGCCACATTTGGAATACTGCGTGCAGTTCTGGTCGCCACATTACCAAAAGGATGTGGATGCTTTGGAGAGGGTGCAGAGGAGGTTCACCAGGATGTTGCCTGGTATGGAGGGCGCAAGCTATGAAGAGAGGTTGAGCAGATTAGGATTATTTTCATTAGAAAGACGGAGGTTGAGGGGGGACCTGATTGAGGTGTACAAAATCATGAGAGGTATAGACAGGGTGGATAGCAAGAAGCTTTTTCCCAGAGTGGGGGATTCAATTACTAGGGGTCACGAGTTCAAAGTGAGAGGGGAAAAGTTTAGGGTGGATATGCGTGGAAAGTTCTTTACGCAGAGGGTGGTGGGTGCCTGGAACGCGTTGCCAGCGGAGGTGGTAGACGCGGGCATGATAGCGTCTTTTAAGATGCATCTAGACAGATACATGAATGGGCAGGAAGCAAAGAGATACAGACCCTTAGAAAATAGGCGACATGTTTAGATAGAGGATCTGGATCGGCGCAGGCTTGGAGGGCCGAAGGGCCTGTTCCTGTGCTGTAATTTTCTTTGTTCCTCCTCTCTCTCCTGCTGTGGCCTAGGAAACAAGTGCAGCTGCTGGCACACTGTGCTCAGTTTTAAAGGCACACAGTTTTTAAACAGAGGAGAAAAAACAGTTCCGTGACAACATCAACAGATCTAGTATAACAGTGGAGGTATATCAGAGAGGCAGAAAACTGAGAACCTAGTAGCAGGCAAGATGCTAGAATTGAGACGACCAAATAGAGAATAGAGTCTCCATGGAAACAATGTGATGTGGAGGTCCAGAAGCAGTGAAGAAATGCCCTGCACTTTCCAACACCTTGCCAAAAAGCCATTCTTCGTGTATCATTGGTAGTCACGCATAAAATCATTTGCGGAAGTTCCTCCATCGCCTAGGCCCCACACTGTGGAATTACCTGCCTGAGCTCTTCCATATTTTGTCCTTTTCCTTTTTTAAGACCCTCTTTAACACCTACCTTTCTTGCTATGCTTTTGGTCTTCTTTCCCAAAAACTGCTTCTTTGGCTCACTGTCCATTTATTTCTGATTAAGCCTCTATGGAGTACCTTGGAGGTTTCTCTTTGTGAAAGGCATTATATAAATACAAGTTGTTGTTGCAAATCTGAATCATGAGTAGTGCAGGTTTAAACAACCAAAGGAAGCATTTCAGCTGAGCTTGATAGTTTTCTCACACAATGTCCACCGGTACGCATTTTTCATTAGGATCACTAAAAAGATAACTTGAGCAAGAATCCTGTCTGAATTTCTCCTTCCTTCATTTAGAACTGAAATCAATTGAGTGCCTCTAATGCCTCCTGATTGAGACCACTGAACAGCAGACTGGGAATTAAACCTGGGGCTTCCGGCTGAATATATTTCTTTTATCCATCAGTTATTCATTCAACTTATTTTCTTGTTGGAAAAAGCACTAAAACATTCCACATACAGATGTACTGTAATTTCCCGCATATAGTGTAAAATGAGTTTAAATACCATGTTTAGAGAGCTGGTAATGGCACGATGGACTGAATGACCTCTTTCTTGGTTGCATCATCCTATAATTGATCTGTTTTTTCAAATAACCTCACCTATTTTCCTAGCACCTGCTACAGTTTGGGGTACATCAATGCAGCACAGCATAAAGACAGTGGAAGCATCTGAAGAAGTCCTGACTGTCGAGTTGAAAGAGCTTTACGATAAAATTTGATTTGCATTAAAATTCCACTCCCACTTCCATAGCTCAGTGGTCAACTGATCAACCAGTTGGCAGTAATTCCTGCAGATCAGGTTCTATTTCAGCTGCCTGGTAATTAGGCACATTTCAATGGGTTGACAATTTGAACTTTGGTAAACTATGTAATCATTCACACCAGTGAGTTTTAGCATTGATTTGGAAATGTACAAATACTCTCTTTTTGAAGTTGTAATTGCTTTATTCAAATTCTCGTGCAAATCGGACTGGACTATGATTGCTTCACTACTGCTCCAGTTTGGACCTAAAAAGGATAGACTAGGGCACTTTCTAAATAGTGAAAAGCTAAAACCAATGGATCTGCGGTTCAGTGAGACATGGGGAGGGCGTGTATAAAGATCATTAAAATGTCATGAACAGATACAGAAAAGAATGAAAAAGGCTAATGGAATGCTGGCCTTTATAGCTAAAGGACCAGAACACACGAGGACAGAAGTTTAGCTCCAGTCATACAAAGCCTCAATTTGATCACACCTGGAATACTGTGAGCAGTTCTGCGCATCACACCTTAGGAAGGATCTACTGACCTTGGAGGAAGTGCAATATAGATTTACCGAAAGGATAACTGGGCTCCAAGGGTTAAATTACAAGATGTTACACAAACTTGGACTGTATAGAATCACAGAAAGTTTAAGGTACAGAAAGAGGCCACTTGGCCCATCATGTCTGTGTCAGCTGAAAAACGATCCACCTATTCTAATCCCACTTTCCAGCATTTGGTCCATAGCCCTGCAGATTACGGCACTTGAGGTGCATATCCAGACTCCTTTTGAATGAGTTGAGGGTTTCTGTCTCAACTACCCTTTCAGGCAGTGAGTTCCAGACCCCCACCAGAATACAAGGGGGTAGAGGTTATGCTACAGTTATACAAAACATTTGGGTGAAAACGTTTTTCCCTTATCTTCCCTCTAATGTTTCTACCAATCACTTTAAATCTATGCCCCCTGGTCACTGACCTCTCTGCTAAGGTGAATAGGCCCTTCAACTCCACTCTATCTAGGCCCCTCAAAATGTTGTATATTTCAATCAGATCTCCCAACAGCCTTCTCTGTTCCAAGGAGAACAACCCCAGCCTATCCAATCTTTCTTCACCACTGCATTTTTCCCTGGAATTTCTAAGGTTAAGGGGCAATCTTAAGGTGAACAGATAGGGTAGATAGAGAGAAACCATTTTCACTCTTTGAAGAGTCTAGAAATAGGGGGCATAGTCTAAAAATTAGAGCCAGATCTTTCAGGAGTGAAATCAGGTAACACTTCTACAGGCAAAGGGTGGGAAAAGTTTGGAACTCTCTTCTCCAAATGGCAATTGATACTAGGTAATAAGGATATGGGCAAAGGGGAAATTAATTAGATCACAGATTAGCCATGATCTCATTGAATGGCAGAACAGGCTTGAGTGGCTAAATGGCTTACCCCGTTCCTACATTCCTAACTTTCACCATATTTCCAAAGTTATTTACTGTGTACTGCATTTAATGGCAATGAAACCATTATCCCCTCTTAAAATCTACTTCAACAGTATTAAATACTTGTATCTGTATAGTTCTGATGAAAGGTCACTGACCTGAAACGTTAACTCAGCTTCTCTCTCCACAGATGCTGCCAGACCTGCTGAGTATTTCCAGCATTTCTTGTTTTTATTTCAGATCTCCAGCATCTGCAGTATTTTGCTTTTATTTTAGTGTTTAAATCACTGCCAGTTTTCTTCCAGGAATGCCTACCTTGAAGAAGTTCTGCTCTCCTCTCCCATGGATTTTCGTTTCTCTCTTTTACCTTGTTCAACATCATTGCATTCTATTTCCCTTCTGGTGTTTGATAAAGTGTCTACCAAAACTCGTTTTCACGGCCACATCTCCTTCCTCAGCAACTGTCTCCAGCTCCGACTTATTCCAAGTGGGTTCCAACTAAGTTTCATCCTTCATGTTTTGAATCCACCCAGGATTACAGGTATCTATGAGAAATACAACGTTCCTCGGACTGCAGTTCTCACCGCATCCTGAGATCCACACTCAGTGCCATGTGCTGCCACATATACACACTGGACCTCTCTCTCCAGAAGCGTCACCTCACCTTATCTCAAAGCTATTCTACTCCGCAGTTTCATTTCATCCTTCGTCTTATCCGACGCATTAATAAAAAACTTTTTTTCTTCCTTTCGGGTGTTAAGGAACGCAGCTGATGGGGACTAATGCCCCTCCAGATCCTTCTTCCCCTTCACTTCCCTCTGACCCCACCACTTCTGATCTGACCCCTTGCCGTGTAGTCGCTATACCCTCTGACCTACCTGAAGACCACAGTGGCGCCAGGCGGACCTGGAAGGAGGCACATCTGGAGCGGGACCTGTATAAAGAGAGCGGGGCTCGAGGCCCTCACCAATCTCAGACCGGGACAGTGGCAGGCGGACCTGGGAGGAGGCGGATCCGGAGTGGGACCTGTATAAAAGAGAGAGCAGGGCTTGAGGCTCTCACCTACTCAGACCAGAGCGGCGGCAGGCGGCAGGCTCTCTCTCGGTGCGTGCTGAGTTTCAAAAGAGGAAAAAAACTTACATGACATCACAGGAAATCTGTAAGCTAATTGGTTGGGTAAGTGAGGGTTGTTAGTATTTTGTAAATAGCTGAAAAAAATCGGGGAGAGAAAGTTCTTTTTTGTAAAAACCTCAAAGCCTACCTTATGTGATAAGGTTAGGATAACTAAAGTGTGTTTTTTTTAAATTAGTATAATTTATTAATAATTACTAGTCATTATTACTCATTTTTTTTATATAGTAAGTAGTGTTTTTTTTTAGGGAATCAAGGTCCCTTGTGTAAATAATCTCAAATTTTTGAGTAATTTAAGGGAGTAAATTAAAGGCAAGTCATGACAGGGCAGCTCGGCAATGTGGAGTGCTCCTCCTGTGCATTGCGGGAAGTCAGGGACACTTCCAGTGTCCAGGGCGAACACGTGCAGGAAGTGTCTCCAGCTGCAGCTACTCGAAATCCGTGTTTTGGATCTGGAGTGGCGACTGGGGACACTGTGGAGCATCCACGAGGCTGAGATCATTGTGGATAGCATGTACAGGGAGGTGATCACACCGCAGGTAAAGACTTGCAGGTTGGTAGGTAAATTGGCCATTATAAATTGCCCCTAGTATAGGTCGGTGGTAGGGAAATATAGGGACAGGTGGGGATGTGGTAGGAATCTGGGATTAGTGTAGGATTAGTATAAAATGGGTGGTTGATGGTCGGCACAGACTCGGTGGGCCGAAGGGCCTGTTTCAGTGCTGTACCTCTAAACTAAACTAAACTGCTCAGGCAGAAAGGGAATGGGTGACTGCCAGGCAGAGTAGATGTACTAGGCAGATAGTGCAGGAGTCCCTTGGGTCCAACTCCCTCGCAAACAGATTTTCCGCTTTGGTTACTGTTGGGGGAATGCAGCAAGAGTCAAATCTGTGCCACCACGGGTGGCTCAGCTGCACAGGAGGGGAGGAAAAAGAATGGAAGAGCTATAGTGATAGGGGATTCTATCGTAAGGGTTACAGATAGGCATTTTTGTGGCTGCAAACCTGACTCCAGGATGGTATGTTGCCTCCCTGGTACTAGGGTCAAGGATGTCACAGAGCGGCTGCAGGGATTCTGAAGGGGGAGGGTAAACAGTCAGAGGTCGTGGTTCACATTGGTACCAACGACATAGGTAGCAAGAGGGATGAAGTCCTGCAACACGAATTTAGGGAGCTAGGTAGCAGATTAAAAAGCAGGACCTCAAAGGTTTTAATCTCTGGATTACTCCTGGTGCCACGTGCTAATGAGTATAGGAATAGGAGGACAGAGCAGATGAATTACATGGCTGAAGACATGGTGCAGGAGGGAGGGCTTTATTTTCCTGGATCACTGGGTCTGTTTCTGGTGAAGGTGGG